>NC_062532.1:9678053-9865553 GCF_022655615.1 Tachysurus fulvidraco
TTTTAAGATTTTTGGTGTGTTACTTTCCAGAAGTATCAGAAACACACAGTGAACATGCTATTAGAATCTACTATTAAGCTAAAACATATTGCACAGTTCACAACATGAAGTCTGCATAGGATATATTCAGCAGCATCTCTATAAATATAGCATAAGCATAATTCATTTAGAAATTGACTAGCTTGTATAATGTGAATAGAAGTCCAAGGATGTGTACGGTTCACGACTACAGCAGTTGCTTATGGAGTATAAGTCTGTCTGGTATCCAGGATTATTAAATAAAGGATGAAGTTAGACATGAACTATTTTGAGGAAGTTAAACTTAGGAATATTACAATTTAGCAGTTTAGAAAATTTTTGAATGAAACCCACAACAAAAAGCACAACATTGTTGGTGGTCATGAACTGAGTTAGGATTGAAAAATATTGGGTTTTATTTATTTATTTATTTTGTTTGATAACTATGGAGAACTGACAGTAGTCAAAACTCGAGCTATTGCATGCTTTCCTGAGGGTCAAAAAAAGAATTTATGGATGTAATAGATACAACAGGAAAGTGACTCTAAGAGCTTAAGTGACTCAAAGCCAGTAGTTTTGGAGGCGTATCCTTTTTAGTAAAAGACAAAGCGGAGTTTTACCGCTTTAGCCTCAGGAAATAAAAACCTTTTTTTTTTTTTCAAAATGTAAAAAGACAGTAGCAGCCTTTCAGATTTGACTATTTCATTCCTTTATCTAGCCTTTCAGGCCTTGGCTCAAGAGCTAGGCACTAACCTTTGTATGGGTTCAGTGCCACTTATCTGGATTCATCTTTCCTAATTTGTCCCCGGACAGGTTTTAGACCTCACAATCTGAGAGATGCAGATTGAGTTAAATGACATTTATTATTCTATAACCAAATTCAGACAGTCACATATAACTGAGTAGCATTTATTAATCCTGGTTTAGGGGTGGCTGAGGTAACCATACCTATATTAACTCTCAAGAGAATTGAGAGCATTGAAGTAAATCTTTCTCTGAATTTAACAAATTCACTCCACTCACAAAACATAAGTTCATACAAATGGTGCAAGATCTGCTATGCAGATGATACTTAACTTCTCCCCTCCTTCCCTCCCTCAGACACTCATGTTTTCACACAGATCTCAGCATGTCTAGCAGACATCTCATTATGGATGGCAGCTCATCAGCTGAAACTTGAACTACTGTTCATATCAGGTGATTCATCCCCACGTCAGGATCTTGTGATCTCCCAGGACAACTCTCTGATCTCATCTTCAGGCACTTTATGCAATCTTGGGGTATTCATGGACAATTCTATTTCTTCTTGCATTGCTAATCTGGCACACTCATATCTATGTCTCCAGACATCAGAAGGATTTGTCTATGTCTATCCACTGAAGCTACTCTTGTCATTTCCAGACTGGACCACTGCAACTCACTCCAGGATGTTTTGCTTCTGATCCAGAATGCAGCAGCATGATTTGTTTCACACATTCCCAAGCTGTCCCACACCTCCCCATTACTACCCTCCCTCTACAATCTTTGTAAAGATGTTTAAAACATGGATGCTGATAAGCATCTTACACCTTCTTAGTGGACTGAACCTCCCCTAGATGTCCAAACAGCTGAGAGACTGTCTACCTTCAAATGACGTCTAAAGACCTACCTGAAATGCTTCACTTAGCACTTTCATTTTAAAAAAGTGCTGACTGTGCGCAGAACCTTTAGACTGAAAGTATTCTTAGTCTGTGATCTAGTGAACCAGCATCAGGATGATAGAGAATGATAGAGAATGATAGAGAATTCACACTAAATGTAAATGTACAAACATAACAAGTCACATTGCTTTATGTCGCACGATTTGGTTTTGTTTTTACTAAACTTTCTAAACCTAATAGCAGGTCAGTTATATACAGTAGGTCAGTGCAGTATGGTCAGTAACAGAGTATAGTGCAGTAAACTATAGGAAACTCTGCTCTGTCGAGTCTATAGTAGCAGCTATTAACCTCTATGACAGCAAAGTGATCACAACTCTTTAACCCATTTATACTGCACACAGAGTAATAAAACATTTTTGGAGTCTATGTTCCTGCTGTATATTGTATATTTTTGTGCATTTTATTTGGGGGAGGTTGATCACACTAGCATGCATTGTAAGGGTACCTAGAGACTATTTATCACTCTCAGTAGTCATGGCAATTTAATGAACTCTATTACATGTAGTTAGATGACCCATTAGTACAATTATCATCAGTTTAGCCTGATCCTTATGCCAGGATTTATGTTGTGTCCATTAAAAGATGTATTGTGGAACTTTATGAACTTTATGTCACAGGTTTAAGGCAGTAATCATAATTGAATGTTGGTGTTTGATGGCAGAAGCCCATATTTTGACTGATTAGTGATGAATAGTTCATGCATACAGTATGCTATGGAAATTTTACTCCCTCTAGTGGAACATCACACAACAGTGTACGTTTTCTACAATGTTCTGTCATTACAACACAATCGTTTGTATAGTAATGTAAATAATAGAGTATGTTAGGACATTACAATAAGCTGCCTTTTGGTTAATATACTGTATGATTATTACAATGCCTTCTTGTTTAGTCAGGTTTGCAAAGTGATATGAATTAGTGTGTGCACTCTTGGCAAGTAACAAAAAATTCTATGCAGAGGATTAAAATAGTCTCATGTTAGAGCACTACATGCAGCAACTGGTATTACACAGTCATTTCCAGACACCTAATCGCAGATGGATGGATAAAGCAAGACTGAGCATTAACTACAACAGCTACCACAAGCTGAGTAAATGAGAGAGAGCGAGAGAGAGAGAGAGAGAGAGAGAGAGAGAGAGAGAGAGAGAGAGAGAGAGAGAGAGAGAGAGAGAGAGAGAGAGAGATGTGTGTAAATGTGCTAGAGGTATATGTGTGGGTGGTTGGGGATGAGTAGGAATATATGAATATAGCCTACAAGTGTGTGTGTGGGTGGGAAAGTGTGATTGGGTATAAGAGTGGATGAATGCATGTGTAGCTTACATATGTATGAATGTGTGTGTGTGTGTGTGTGTGTGTGTGTGTGTGTGTGTGTGTGTGTGTGTGTGTGTGTGTGTGTGTGTGTGTGTGTGTGTGTGTGTTAGAGAGACTAATGAAAACAGTACCGTCTGACATCCATTAGTACGTTCCGGTTTAATTGTTGCACCTGGGGAGTAATTAATTAATCAATCACGCAATTGCCCAGCAACTCGTGACACATGTCTGCCTGCTCAGGTCAGGAAGGACCGCTGTGTCGACCATATGTAAATTGGAATTAATTTGCTGGGCTTCGGCTCATAGTGCTGTTATTTTGAATGAAAACAATCCCCAGAGCCTTGCTTCACTAAGAAGAGGCCCCGTGGTCACATCCCAGCGTCGCACATAATCATTTCAGCTCATTACCCCCCTCAACACAGTAAACCACAATATAAATAGAGCTCCTTGCACACAGTGTAGCTTTTAATGACGCACTCTCTCAAATCACCTACAATTAACCCCCTATGACTGCTCTCTGTGTTCCAGTAAGATATTGCTTACTTTTGTCACCCTTTCTCCTCCACTCCATCTCTCTTTCTACTTCACATTTATTTGGAAGCACCATTTTATGCTCAGTGTGTTTTGCCTCTGGATTTATTTGGTGTCTGATACAATTTTAGTATGTGTGTCATGTATGAAAGTCACGTCACGACAGTCGTATGCCACATGCTTACAGCCTTTATTGTGTGCCAGATCTAAGAAAAGCAAGTTGGGTAGTCTTGAAAAATATGGCATATCACAATGTGTATGAGAGAGAGAGAGAGAGAGAGAGAGAGAGAGAGAGAGAGAGAGAGAGAGAGAGAGAGAGAGAGAGAGAGAGAGAAAGGGAAACACTTTAGTGAATGGCAGAACTTCCTGAATCAGACCTCATATGTGGCAAGTGTCCAGCTTGTGCATTGCAGCTCAGTACAAATCATCTTTTTTTCATGGACAGATTTGCTATTTACAATCCACTTCATCTCCCTCCACTCCCTCATCACTCCCTCATCACTAACTCACTCTTTTCTCATTCTGAGGTTTGTATTGAGGGTAACCGCTAGATATGAGGTAAGCAGTCCTCAGTCTGCACAATGGATATATTAGACACACACTCATGGCCTCCCTCCTTTAAGGTTCTTTCAGGGTCAGTATGATGCTGATGTGAGAGAGAAAGACAACATGAGTAGCCCATACCACATCATCATCTGACCAGAATTCATATTAATTTATTACGATACTGGTAAATGGCTTTAACTCCCAAGCCTCATCCTAAATAATTCACTCGTAAGATTTGGAGGTAAAAAGCACGATTGTGTGCTCAGATAGCCTGACCCAAAAAACCACAGAGTTCCTAGTTGAGGGCAACATCTATAACCTCCATGTCAGACAGATGCCTTTGAAAGACCTTCGTAAGTTATTTTTAGAAATAGTCAAGAACCAGTTTTCTGCTCATTTACTATATACTTTTGGGGAACTATCAGTTATGAAACAAAATTACCATTCAGATTGTAAGAGTTGTTTGCGTTAACAATAAATGCTGCATCATTAATTGATGTGAGACGGTAATTGATAGTATGTATATGCTTTAAACTAAGCTATGAAAGGAGCAGTGGAAGGAGCTGGTAGTGGTACCTAGTGAAAACCAAGAGATTAGAAGTAAATACGGTTCAGAAAGATAGAGATAGAGCCACGATATGGTATATTAATCTTTTAAGGGCAAGGTAATTTCTTTCAGCCCTTTATGTAGCCTAGTGTGAAAAAAAGAAAAGTTAGTATCATTTCTTTTCTGTTCATTTCTTCCTTCAGGATTTTTCACAAAATAATAAAAATCAGGAAATTCAGTGAAACAGCTTTAACCCTATTCTACTACTCTAGCTCTACTTACACGTGTGAATCGTCATTCTCACACATGAAACGAGTAATCACACAAAGCTCACAGCCCAGCTCCTGCACCGCTGTATTGCGCTGACAACATACTGTACACACCTGATTTCACTGCAAAATCTAAAAGTGTCATTTCTCTCATTAGAAGGCAGCCAAAATGTTTGCCAATTATTGAGCTGACTGTTGTAATTGATATAGACATACAAAAATTATTTATTTTGACAAAAAATTCCATACAACTACTTTATTTTCTTGTTGTGAACGGTTTTATTATGCGATATTTGCAGATTGCAGAGGCTGAAACTTGCCAATATCTTTACAGTATTAAATTAAAGCCAATGTTGTGCTACAAGTATCTTTTCCCCTTATGATGGTCATATGATCTATAGTATCACACAGGATTTTAGCCCGTATGCAGATACACACCTAATAGTGTAGTTTATTTATCTGGGATGCTTGAGTTTAACTCAGATAGTATGTATCATACTGTAGCACAGCAATTCACCACCCAGTAACACAAGCACAAATAACCTTTCTGATTGATAACCCTGAAACCAAGCTGCCAGCCATGAGACACTGCCATATTTTCCCTCTTCCTTTAGCACTGTTGCCCACAATATTTTGATTGTGACAGTATTATAATGAGTCTTATTTTGCCTATCTTAGTCTTACTCACTAGTGATTAACTCTCATTTTCACCATGACAGGCATGAACACATATGTGCTGCCAGACTGGTAAAAACACTGTGTAGTATTTCTGTGTGAAATGGTGTGGCCATGTGTATATTTATACACTAATTCTGCCTGTTTTGGCAAAATTTGAAACCATACATTCAGAACAAACTGGAATATCAAGTGACTTCATCTCCTTTTAAAGCACTTCCTGTTTCTCTGGGAACAGTGTGTACTACATTATACATGTACTGTACACTGTGTGAAAACTGAAGAATTTAAAATATGTCTTGGTGACATGATCTTAGGTCATGACAAAAGAAATGTCTTCACAGTCAGTTTTTACAGAGAGATTGTATCTATCTGGATATTTCAAATGTTTCCGTAGTGCTCAGGCGCAGCATCCCGATTTGCAATCTTTAATCTATTCACTATTCTTCTAGTCGCTATATAAACGAATCCGGTAAGTGGTTCCTCAGCATGCATATCATCCTTAGTTTGTTTAGCAACACAGCAGCATGGGCTAACAACACAGAGGAGCTGGTGTCTTAAAATCCAACAACAGTTATATGCAACTGATGGATTTTACACAACCGATAATAGTTGTTTGCAAAACAAGCAAAGGCATGATTGGTAGGAAACACAATGAATTTGTTTAACCATCAAAAACACCCCACAAAGAGCATGCAGAACTCCAAATAATACAGAGAAGTCCAATTACATTTACATTTGGCAGATGCTCTTATCCAGCGCAACTTATATTTATCTCATTTTTACAACTTGAGGTTATTTTTGTTGAACTTTTTAATACAGTATCCATGTTTAAATGTTTTTATTCAAATAAATGAATAATTTATATATAATATAAATATATATAACAATTTCTATTTTGTTGCTAAATGTGTTTGTTGCTAAAGTTTTTGCAAGAAAAATATTAATATATTCAGGTTTCTGGGTTTATGACAGGGTTAATATAAAATAATTAATATAATTGACATAAGTAACATTTTTTTTTTTATTTACAGATGTACTATATAATGTATTTATTTACAAGTAATTCAATTCATATATATATACTTTATTATATATTCATTTCTTTTTTCATTCATCTTCAATTTAATTTGTATTAATTTATTCTTTATATTGTTTGTTATTCAGTCGTCACAATCTGCCTTTGTTCACCTAGAGAGAGTCTTTCAGTCTTTTACCTGCTACTTTCAATACACTATTTCAATACTCTATTTTTTTTGAAGACTGTTCAGTAATATAAAGATCATATATACAGTATGATTAACTCATATATGTGATGAACTTAATAGACACAACCTCACAATCGTAGGTTAGCTGTAGACAAATCAATTCACAGTTCAATCTGCTCGAACCTCTTATTCTCAGCTGCTTGTTCAAATCTATCAAGCAGGCCGCAGGACTCCGTTGCACACATTGTAAGAAAAGTGTTTCTCTATCCTCTCTTCCCAGTAATAAAGGGCTCCCTGTGTCATTAAAGCAGTGTGAAAACAAATCTAGGCAGCTGATTAATGAATGGGAATAACAGCTTATGGACTGTATGCAGGGATGGGACTGTGGATTGACCTCTTAGCACCTATTAAACAGCTTTGAGTAAATACTTCCTCTCCCAGGGCTCCCTTTATTCATCTACAACACTCTTCTCTGTGTGCATGTGTACACGTTGCTAATTCACACATGTCAACACATTAAAAGGTATCATTAGCGTAATGAAGAGGGTGTTAGCGGTTGGATCATTTCTTACAGCTCTCTCTTTATCTGTCTCTTTTGCTCATTAGAATCATGGCCCATGAGATAAAGTTAAGCCTTTAGCTGAGTTGTAATACTATAGTTTTATTGAATAGGATATTAATAAAATTGATCTCTTACAGGATTGAGTGTGCAGGATTGAGTGTTTCAAGGCAAAGCCTGCTTTAGTAGTAACCATGCATACAAACATATGCTAAAGTAGCAGCCACATTGAAGTGCTAATTAAAGGAATATATTCCATTATATCCACCCAAGTTGTCAAAAGTGTCCCTCTATGTCCATATATTGTTATATAAATAGGGTTTATGTAGAACAGGATGCAAGCTAGTAAATTTGAAACTTATTGCATGTTCAATTTATTTTTATAGCACATTTAACACTGGACATTGTCTCAAAGATGCTTTACAGAACACAAAATGTTCATGTAAATTTATTTTAATGTATCCCTATTTATCCCTACGCCACTTTTGGACCCTTGAGCAAGGCCGTTAACCCTCATTGTTCCAGTGGTGCTGAAATATTATATATATATAAATATATATATATAAAAACTATGCTCGAATGTATACTGTACAGTATGTGACAAGCTAATGCTTCTTTTCTATGCGATATTTATCATGATTATAGCATTGAATAAAAAGTCTAATTTTCATCTTTTCTATTAAAGCAGATGTTCACATGGTACACTGATGGATTTTATCTGTATTTGATTTGGTTTGTTTATGAAATTAAATTTTGCATAAAAGTCTGGAGTCCATGCCCGCTTAAGTGTACACTACCATTAAAGCAAAAAAAAAGACAAACCAAATACTAAGACATTTCACTCAAGTTGTCGTGAATAATATCATTTACATCATTTACAACATTTTTAAAATGAATAGAAGCATATTTACTGGTGGTTACACTATTGGACTCCATGTATGAATGTTGGTGCTTAGTAATTACAGCAATTAGTCATTAAATCATGAAACACCTTGCTTGTCTAAATAGTCAGCTGGTGTAAATATTTTTTTAGCCTACATCCTGCCTACTTGATAGCCATACTGAGATGTACATAGTGACTGACCTGAAGTAATTTTTTAAGCCAGTATTACCCTGCCGAGTATTCCAGGGGTTTAGAGGTGAGGAAAGCGAGTGTGAAATCAATAGCTTCAGGCTACATGCTGGCTAACATACAGTACGTCTACCATTCTGAATGAACTACAGTGTAGATGCCTGTCATCACGTTATCATTTGCATTCATACATATTTTTAAGTTTACAGACCTAGACTGTAAACTTAAAAATATGTATGAATGCAAATGATATCATATGATTTGTTATCTTTTACCAACTGCCAAATCACACTTAACATTTCTCACCTGTCACATATCACCTGCCAAACAGGGAGAGTGAAGGCTAAACAAGTTTCCTTTAAAAACACGTGAAGCAACTCAACCAAATCATTTTGATTGCATTCTGTATGCTGCATACAGTAGTGTGCTGTCTTCATCCTCTGCAGCTTCTTCTGTGGCGTCATGAGGTCATGAGCACTAATGTCAGCATCAGTAGTGTGGAGCTATGATGTCCTCCAGTTGAGCAGTGATGTCCTTTCCAGAGTTAGGAGGCAGCGAATCATTGACAAAGATCTTGAGATGAACAGGAGAGGCATCAGGCTGAAAAGGAGATAAATTAATGTAGGCCTCAGGTTGGTTTGGAGTGACCACAGACAGAAATAGAGATGCCTCTCTGCAGGCCTTGGAGAAGACAAGAGAAATCTTAGCACAGGCATTGACCAGTTCCGAAAAGACCAGAGGCAGTGTGTTCACCTCATGTTGTATGTGAGGGTGGGAGGGGGAGGCAGTGTGTTCACCTCATGTTGTTTGGGGGCAGCGTGTTGGCCTCAGGTGTCCAGGCAGTGTGTTGACTTCAGGTTGGACTGAAGAGGCAGTGTGTTGGCCTCAGGTGTCCAGGCAGTGTGTTGACTTCAGGTTGGACTGGAGAGGCAGTGTGTTGGTCTCAGCCTGGAATGGAGAGGCAGTGTGTTGGTCTCAGGTTGGAATGGAGAGGCAGTGTGTTGGTCTCAGGTTGGAATGGAGAGGCAGTGTGTTGGTCTCAGGTTGGAATGGAGAGGCAGTGTGTTGACTTCAGGTTGGACTGGAGAGGCAGTGTGTTGGTCTCAGGTTAGAATGGAGAGGCAGTGTGTTGGTCTCAGCCTGGAATGGAGAGGCAGTGTGTTGGTCTCAGATTGGACTGGAGAGGCAGTTTGTTGGTCTCAGGTTGGAATGGAGAGGCAGTGTGTTGGTCTCAGGTTGGACTGGAGAGGCAGTGTGTTGGTCTCAGGTTGGAATGGAGAGGCAGTGTGTTGGTCTCAGGCTGGAATGGAGAGGCAGTGTGTTGGTCTCAGGCTGGAATGGAGAGGCAGTGTGTTGGTCTCAGGTTGGACTGGAGAGGCAGTGTGTTGGTTTCAGGTTGGAATGGAGAGGCAGTATGTTGGTCTCAGGTTGGACTGGAGAGACAGTGTGTTGGTCTCAGGTTGGACTAAGAGACTGTAATGCGTTTCTCAAGCAGGGGAGTATGCATTCCTCATCTACATTTACATTTACAGCATATGGCAGATAGTCTTATTCAGAGCAATATACAAAAGTTCTTTGAACTCTCTATTAATAAAACATATTAGTGTTCTCTCTCTCTCTCTCTCTCTCTCTCTCTCTCTCTCTCTCTCTCTCTCTCTCTCTCTCTCTCTCTCTCTCTCTCTCTCTCTCTCTCTCTCTCTCTCTTACTTTGCAGTGCACCACAGCACCACCTGTTGAATTTTACAGTAATGCAGCAACAGAGAAATTTAAAGACACTATTTGCTTTTGAGAACATAGTCAAGTAAAAGTTTAATACATTTGCAGAATGTACATTGATTAAAGCTGGGGCTAGATCAAATCCAACAGAAGAACCACAACCTGTGACATTTTGTAAATCCTACACAAATTTATTAAATAGTGGATTACGGCATCTCTTTCAAGGATAGACATAGTAAAATGGTAGTCTTATGCTGCCAACTTGGAACATAAATGCTTTTCACATATTTATGCTTACTGTAGTTTCTTAAACACGACTTATCGTGGCCGCCAACCCTGAGCCAGGATTTGAGCATCTGTTTAAACAAGCATCCTTCTTGCCAAATCACACCTCATGGCCACCCTGCTACATGGAGTTCAGATATGCTATAACATGGCCTGGCAGTAAGAGATGTAACAACACCATATAACAACAATAACTAGCTTTTGTAGAAAGGGATGTTAGTACTACAAATTTAACAAACACATGAGTATACTGTATTTATGAATCATTTGGATTTCCACACAGAACGGCTTAGAACACAACAGTGCAACTGTCTCTCTTCCCATTAAAAATAGTCCACTGAGCTCCTATGGTGGAAATATGTTAACATTATTATGGCTCTAATTTAGTTTAGTTAATGGAGCAACAGGTAACATCTTATAATTTACATTCATTATTGTACAAAAATGATTTGCCTTAAACTATTCAGGAACTGAACATCACTGACTGTGTAGTATATTTCTGTTAAACACCATATGGCAACTTACAACAATCTGCAAAGGAACATTAACTACCCATCAGTGGGCTTTTCACAATGTGTTTAACCTTGTGTTGTAGTGTTCTGTAAATTAAAGGCGCGTTTAGCACCAAATTTTTAGCCAGAGTTATGAACCCATGCTCTGAAACAGGGTTAGTATCCCAAGCAGACTTATCATCGCCAAATGCATACAGTGTAAAACAATACTGTTAGAATGTTATGGCTAGATGCTTAGCAACAGACAGCCAATCAGAATTTGAACAGCACGCCTGAACATTATAGAAGTGTGTGCCTGAACACTGAAAATTATAGAAGTGTGTGCCATAGCAACTGGGAAAGACAAGACACTAAATATTTTGCGTAAGCTGCATATCAATGAAAGCTTGGTCAAATAAGACACAAATATAAAAAGGCTAAAAATGATTACAAAGCTTATAATAGGTTCCTCACTAATGCAAAGCGTCTCACATTGTATTTATCCAATCATGGTTGTTGAATTGTTAATCCCGGGTAAAGTCTGAGCAGTGTTAAACATGAAACAAAATAACCCAGGATTCTGTTTAATCCGAGTTTACAATGAGCCAGAATTCACTACTTCAAGTGTGAAAAGCCTTAATTCCTGAAGCACAGGCAGGCCAACAAGATCCCTGCTAGAATTTGATGATTATCAATTTGATGGAATTCAGACCATGTCCAGGAAATAAATAAATAAATAAATAAATAAATAAAAATTGATCATTATCCTGAAGATTCAAACAAACACACCCATTTATGGACAGAAGAGAAACAAACATTTACTTCAAATACAGTATTTGTTTTTATTCATTATAGTATAGTTATAAAATCCATAAATAGTAATAAGTGTGTGTGTGTGTCTTAGGATGTCTGCCTTCACTTATACAGCAGGAAAATTTTTCTCCTTAAATCTTGCACATTTTCATTCTTTTCATCCGTTTTCTCTCCTTTATTAATGAATCAAGAGAAATGATGCAAAATGAATCAATCCTATCATATCCTTAAAAATATTCAGACTGTCATTTTTAAGGAAATCATTGCAATCATAACACGATAATCCCAAATGAATGGACGTGTAATTCATAGGTGGCATTAATCTAAAGGCCTTGAGATATTTTTCTCAGGTTGTGTGCCTTTAAAAGTAGGATTTTGCGCTGAGTGTATTTTCCCATCACTGAAAACGTCATGTCCACTTTATTTTATAACCTGCATTCTCAGTTTTCCATCAGTGTCTTATGGCTTACAGTGAGTTTTTTGTTTTCATTTCTGACCATAGTATTTTATTTATTTTAACATTCTATTTTTCACTGTGTATTTTAATATCCTTTAGAGACTGGGTTGTGTTTTGGCAGCCAAAAGCAATTTAGGGGAGAAGTTTCATGTGCAGTTGATTTATTTGTGTAACTTTTATTTTCCATGTTTCATGCGTTTCCTCTATATCGAGTGTTTACAGCTATTATCTGTATAATTAGAACAAGAAGGGGGTATTCTTCCTGTGACCTTGTGTGATTTTCCAATTAAAAGTGTATGTAAATGAAGGTTGACAATAAATATAGAAGTTGCTGCACATCACTAGAATAATTCTATGCTGTGTTTCCCAAAAGCATTGTAAAGTTACAGTCATCTCAACTGGGAGAGAGAGAGGGATCAGAATGTGGTTCACACTACTCTTTAACCGTGATCTTTGTGCTGCAATGCATTTGGGGAAACTCAACACTGATGTTATTTATGTGTGAAAGTAAACACACAAACATTATATTTCTTCAGCTATTCTATACTGACTGAGTTGTTATATTAGAGGTATTAGGTCTCAAACTTGCGTTAAAATGAGATTAAAGACTGCTCAACTTTACAATATGTATAGAGTTACTTTGTTATGTTTATTTTAATTCTTTTGATGCTTTTATCCAAAGGAATCAGCTTTAAGGAATCAGCAGTGTCCAAACAGTTTCCTTCAGCTAACCAGAAATGACTGAAAAATGGCACAAAATGTTGTATTTAATTATTTATTTCATATCTTTCCCACAATTTTCTACAATAACCTCTTGTCGTCTTTTTTTACGATTAACCTCAATACTCACTTGTGCTAGTTTGTAAGCACCTGAGAGCTTTTAGTGCCTTTAAAGAGTGACAGCGTCCATCTTCCAGACCTCATCTTCTGTGTGCTTGTGTAAACTAATGGGAGAGAAGTGCAGTCTGACTCACAGGGGCTTTGGCATGGGCGTTGAAGGAAGCAGGTTTTTATTATGCTGTGGTAGAACCTAGCCTCTGTTGGTAATGGAGGCCAGTGGGATGGCGTGCAGACCCTGAGTAACTTATGCTTTGTGTACATAGAGGAAGAGAAGTGGACTATGTGTGTTGGTGGTGGTGGTGATGGGATCACTCAATCACACAGACCTGGCTTGAAAGACAGCACTCGAGTTCTGTGTACACAACCCGTGTATTGTCTTTTATGCTGCATTACCATCCTAGAGGCATGATATTCCATCCCTCTGTATATGTCTATGGTTTGAATGGCAAAAAAAATGACTGCATTAAGGTAGAATATTTGTGAGAACATGTAGAGGTATCAAATAGACCTAAACACACATATAGTAATGTTTTGACATGGCAGGGCATCATCCAGATATTCCTATGCCTTACTTTACATTGAATAACATAGGTGTGATGTTCATTTCATAAAATTTGGCTTGTAACTTTAAAATATTAAAATACTATAGCAGAAAATAACTCTTCTGGCCTATTCTGTGGATACTTTATTGATAATATTAGTGTGTGGGCAATGTTTCTTGTAGTAAGTAAATTGTTAGTCTTAATCATCTTTCTTACAACACACTGAATTTGCTTTTGTGATATAAACACTTATATACAGTACACAATGTGCAGCGGAAGGAAAACCACATCACTACTCCTTAGACTGGGCATATAAATAAAGTAATTAAAAAAATCTAAAAAATAAGATTAGAATAAATACAAAAGAAAGCAATGAACAGAAACATTATGAAATAATGAAAGAAGTTTATTAGAATATTGATGTAATCATTAGTTTACTTGTAGTAAAATAGTCATATATTATAGTAGTAGTAACATTACAGAATGGGCAAAAAGTGAAATATTAAATGTGCAAATGTGTTACAGGAAGTAACAGTAATAAAAAACAGTTAAATAAATGCATTGTGCAGGATGTCAATGGAGGTCTTTATGGAGTTCTAAGGTGATCTATAAGTTGGACGTCTCCTGAGCCTCTCAGTTTTAGCCATCAGACTACACAAAGACACAAAGACTTACCTGATTGCAACAAGCTTAGATATTTATACTGTACTTGCTCAGATATTGTTTCTTTCTATGCCAGAATATCCAACAGGGTCCTTTAAACAAAGTTTTCCCTTTCAATTCCAGAATCGAGTTGTCAGCAGTATCATCATTAACAAACTGAGTTTACTGAGTCCTATTTATTGCCATCATTTTTTGCCATCCAAGTTTTCCAAAATCCTCCATGTCAGCGACAGTAGCTCTCTATTCCATGTTAGCATGATCTGTGTGCTGTTTTTATGAAGAAACTGAGCTCTGATCTGTTTAAGATATCATTTGGGGCACCCCTCTCCCTTGAGGATGGCATAATAGACCTCACCTTTGTTTACTCACGCTGCATGATAGTGGCACCACACACTTCAGTGCTAGTGGAGGTCAGCTTTTCAACACCTCACTTTCCCCATAGAAAGAAACTCTTTATTTAGGAACCTTGCTTCTGTTAGCTCCAGGGCTGCCGAATAATCACAGATCCACTGGCCACTAAAGATTTGGTATTTATTTAAGGGTGGGATAGAAGACAAGTGTTCATGGACTACCTCTGACATACAGTATGGCCACACTTTATAGCTCACATAATTCATGCAGGGCTGCTTTTAACAAGCCTGACTGACTGACTGATTTGCACCAAAAACCTGTGCCGCTTGTGCGTATATATGATGGCTGATTTATTATCAGACATGACTGGAGTTTAGAGAATTATTACAGTGCTGTACCAACTGCTGTTAAATCTACATGACTAAACAAACTGTTATGTGACTAAGCATGCACATATACATTATTATTATTATTATTATTATTATTATTATTATTATTATTATTATTATTATTATTATTGTTGTTGTTGTTGTTGTTGTTTTTGCTGTTTTTATTAGTATTAATATTAATATTATTATGCTTATTTATTATTATTTATTATTGTTGTTGTTTTTAATTATTATTATTATTATTATTATTATTATTATTATTATTATTATTATTATTATTATTATTATTAGGGGGGACATGGTGGCTTAGTGGTTAGCACGTTCGCCTCACACCTCCAGGGTTGGGGGTTCAATTCCCACCTCCGCCTTGTGTGTGTGGAGTTTGCATGTTCTCCCCGTGCCTCGGGGGTTTCCTCCGGGTACTCCGGTTTCCTCCCCCGGTCCAAAGACATGCATGGTAGGTTGATTGGCATCTCTGGAAAATTGTCTGTAGTGTGTGAGTGTATGAGTAAATGAGAGTGTGTGTGTGCCCTGCGATGGGTTGGCACTTTGTCCAGGGTGTATCCTGCCTTGATGCCCAATGACGCCTAAGATAGGCACAGGCTCCCCGTGAACCGAGGTAGTTTAGATAAGCGGTAGAAAATGAATGAATTATTATTATTATTATTATTATTATTATTATTATTATTATTATTATTATAGTTGTTGCTGATGTACAGTTATTGCTTTTCTTTTAAAAGCAGCAGCCAAGGCTAACAAGACATTTGATATTTAGTGGAATAAATCATTTACGCAAGCCTTAAATACAATATTGTCAGAATAAAATGGGCGTTGTGTACCCAATGCAAAAGTAACACCTTTTAAGTGGATCTGCTCTCCAATAAACACTGTCTCCATACAGCAGTCTCCAGCCTGCACTGTAGGTGTAAATTGCTGGAGTAGGTTACATAGTGACACTGAGGTGTAGCTATTTGTAGTGTGTGCCATGCTATATTTCCAAGCGCATACTGTACGGTGACAAATGCCATTTTGTCAATGTCTTTTTAAAATGTGATTCTTATGTCAAAGAAGAAAAAAAACTTTACAGCTCAGACAAGCACTTTTTAGAATTTGAGACTGATACCCACTCAAACTTATTGCATTGCCCCGTAAGCATAACAGGCTATTTTAGCCCATGGTTTGTTGAGCCACAGATTAAACAAGATTCCAGAAAGTTCCATAACATGGCAGATCGAGCATACAGTTTGCCTTTCAGACAGAGCCACCACATAGCCAGCAGACAGTCAAGAATTTCATATTTTATTGCATCGGGTCAAAAGGTGTTTTATTGCAGCAGTAACACAATCCTGAACAAACATAACGAAAGGTAAACTTGGATTTCCAAAACGCTAGGGGAGGAAAAGGAGAGCATATGGAACATGTAGATGTTACCCATTATGTTTTTATTTATTTTATTTTTATTTTTTTCAGGATGAAGGAAAGCTTAGAACATTTTAAAATAAACTGCACCAGCAGCCTGTTTATTTTTCTTAGATGCCAGGACACGTATCCTTATCTCTGCCTACCTGCCTCTGACATTCTCCCTACATGAAATTTTGGATGAAAATGTAAGAGTGGTACAGTAATACAGTGGGTAGAGCTGCTGCCTCACAGCTCCAGGGTTCCCAGTTTGAACTTTAGCTCAAGTTACTGTTTCTGTGGAGTTATGAATGTTCTCCTCATGTCTGTGTGGGTTTGCCTGGGGTTCTCCGGCTCCCCCTCACCTCCCAAAAACATGCCAGTACTCGGACTGGCTAGTCTAAATTGTGAATGAGTGTGTGAGTGTATGCATGTTGCCCTTTGACCTACTGTTGCCAGGATACCATTCAGGTCCACCCCAACTTTGACCAAGATGAATAGGTTACTGAAGATACGAATGTATGAAATGTGGCAGATGAAATGTGAATTATAGTATTTATTCAATTTAATTCAATTAAGCCTGTACAGATATACAGTATGTTTTGAGAATGCCAGAGATGATGGGAGGAACCAAACTTTAATATATGTAATATACTGTATGGTCAAAAACTGCAAAGGCGTATCCATGAAATGTATTTTTGTTATACCATAAGTCTATTTTGCTGAAGTGTCAATCATCTCTTTACTGATTGAGATTGAGTGCAAAACTTTTCATAGCAATTGCCGTCCAAATTTATCATAGAAAATGTAGTCCTAAGCCTAACTACGTACAGTATTTGTATCGACTCTATTCTTTTTGAGATTTTCATCAGACCCAGAAAAACTCTCAGCTGTAAAATAGTGGAGACATCCCTTTAGTGGCGACATTATACAGGAGAATTGCCCCATTAAACAATCATGCACCTACTGTAGATCGGATATATCTAGTGTCTAAATGTTTGGCCTCCTTCTTAAATCAGTTAGCTGTTGTCTCGCATGTGTAGTTCCAAATCTCAGGCCTCCTTTGATATTTTCAAAAGAAGACTGACCAGTACACCATTTTTGGGTTTTGCTCATTTCACTCATCCTGAACAGAGTCACAAGCACAATCCAAAGAGCATGCTGAAGACAAAGCAGCAGAACATTAGGCTTTGCACCATGACATAGTTTACTGTTCTAATATTGTGGTTGGTCAGACATATAAACAGTAGTATCATCTAAACAGGTTTTTAGGTTTTAAGACCTTCTGGTCAGTAATCCAACCTTAACCACCTAGCTGCCACTTCCCCAAATGTACATTGTTCAACCTGCAGAAGAAGGTCCAGCAGAGTATTGAGAATGTATACTGTATAAGGCAATGTGTTATACCGCTGTGTCTGAGACTGCCAAAATCAGACAGTTTTGAAAGAGGTGCCAGTGACAAAATGGTGCATCAATACAACCAATGCGGCTGTGTCCACTTCTGGCACTCTTTAAATCCCTGACACCCAGGCAATACAACCAGCCTGAATCGCAAACCACAGAATGTGAGATTGAGCCTGTCTTAGACTCAATGCCTGCATTTGGTCCAGCTGTGGCTTAACCAATATTAGCAGTTTTTTTTAGGAAAGATGTTAAGGAGGTCAAGCTTTCCCAAGCCATCACCAGACATTGACAACTCAGCTTGGGAGAATGTAGCCAGATGGTTGTATTATTAAATCATTATCATTATACATGTTATATATCTATATTTTGTAGATCTTTGCACTGTATGGATTTTGGCTCTGCACTTCTTATTTTAAAAAAATCATTATGACATCAATGAATATCAGAAAGAGAGGTGTGTCCTCATGTGTCCCTCGAAGTAGGCTCCTGTTTCTTCACAGGTGTAGAGTAAAAATGGTTGGATGGATGGATGGATGGATGGATGGATGGATGGATGGATGGATGGATGGATGGATGGATGGATGGATGGAAAATAGACTACAGTTATAGAATTCAGTTGCTGGACCTTTATTAACTCAAATTGTGTCATCATTGGTTTATATTTGACAGTTGGTAATAAGATGCCATAGGATTAGGTGCAATATGGAAACTAGCATCATTGGGAGGACCTTAAACTAATAACATTGTTTTGTGCAATGGCACGCACTATTGACTGCTGCTTAATAGTATTCAGAACTTACGTGGTTTTAATTATGTCAGAATGAATATGTGCAGCGTAATATTTTCCATTGCTGTTTGAATATGCTGTAGAGCTGACAACAGACCGAATGGTAGGCTAAAAGCCCAGTGTAAAGGGAATTAAAGTAAATCTTGTTTCAGTTTTATCACGGAATTTATTATTATTTTATTATTATTATATTTGTTAACATATTTCATGGTGATTTATTGGCATGAATACATTACAAGAGACTTCATTTTGCATTTAATAAAATCAAAACTGTTCATGGCCCTCTGAGAAAGAAAATCATTCGCACCTTCTCCAATTAAAGTTAACCTACTTAAACTACATTGCTAAAATTTCATGAAAATGATGTGCCTTGCCGTCTGGATTGTCAACTGAGATCAGGCAGATGTCAACCTGGTTGTAATTTTTGCCACATCTGGCTTCTGTACTGTATTGTAAAGGAATTAAGTTGGCAAAATTGAAATTCTGAGCCGCCAAAAGACAGGGTTAGGTCTGCCACAACAGGAAATATTTTGGTTCTTTCTCCTAGACCTTTCCGTTAATAAAACTGAGCTTTGTTTTCTTATTAGTGGTTACTGGCTATGTAAGAGTTAGAGTATATAAGTGCAACTAAAAGAAGCTTTAGAGGTCTGTTTGTAGCAGGGCATCACGTTCGGCTGTAAATCTCAGGTAGATGGAACGCCTTGAGGGCCTTCATCCTTAAGGCTTTCCCACAAACCTCTCTGTATTTCTACCTGTCATAGAGAACCATGCCTTACTTATTTTCCAGTCAGACCCAATTAATAGGATCATAACATAAAATATGCCTAAAATTTATCTGGGTCCTTTAAAGACACTTAAGCAATTTTAATACATTTTGCCTGTTTGTATTTTTTTTTTCTTTTAAAAGCAAGATATATATATATATATATATATATATATATATATATATATATATATATATATATATATATATATATATATATATATATATATATGCTGTATATTGTGTACTTTCTTTTTGGTAGTGGTGGTGGTGGTGATGTTTTTTGTACACAAGTGCAACCTTGTGTTCATTATGTTAATCAAAATAAAAGAAAAATTCAAGGTACAGAAATTTTATGACATTTGTGATTAGTTTTGTTTGTTTTCTTACTAAAAGTCATTGAAAAGAAAAACCAAAGTGACACTTAAATAGTTTCAAAATTCCAATTACATATTTTTTGCACAGTGTGCCTTCTATTCTGAGTTGCCAGCATTCACCATGTGTTCTTAGCTGCCCTACAGAGGTAGTACAGAAACAAAGACTTTACCAAAGCCCAAGAGTCTCCACTGAACTTCTTGCAAAGTCTGCATACTCAGCCAAGAGGCCCTGCATAAGAAGGTGGGGTCTTGGATATCCTGGAGTCTGAGAGTCTGGCCTAACTACAGAACTTGTGTGCCAACATCAGTTCAACACTGTGGTTTTAATGGTATGTCTCGCCTAATTAGCGTAAATCCTCAAGGCACAGCATGATTACGTGTCATGCCTTCATCTGGCAAGTGCATGTTTTAGTTATCATTTTCTTCATATTTGAATCTACTGTAATTATATTATTATTACAACCATTTACATTTGATTTTTAGCTTTTTTTTCATGTATTTAATATCTTATATAAATAAGGAACTATTTCAAATATCCCCAGTGTTCAATAGCTTTATTATCTGAGGCAGACTATTAGCTATAAAGGAAATTGAGCTTAATGTGATTCTGTAAATAGTCTTTAAGTCAATGCTGTACTATTAAGTAAGTATACGTAAGCCTGTACTGATGACATATGTTTCAGTAGATGTGGAAATGGCAGCAATGAACAGCTCTGGTATTCTAGACTACCACACACAGCCCAGTTCATACAAAGAACAGATCAATCCCATCACTTTCTGGCTCCGAGGGTGGTGCTGTGGGTAACACAGCAAAGGCAGCCCTGCTTCTCATCCACCTTGACAATTTAACAAGACATATGTCTGCATCTGTACGGAGAGATACATGAAGTAAATTGTTTTACTGAACTGTTTTTGCTTGCTTCTTATGAGAAGGGTAATTAGGAAAACCTGGAACTCCAGGGTCTTAAAATAGTGTATGTTTGAGATCTCTGTTGCTGGCAAAGTGAACCACTTGAGATGAAAACACTGACATGGGCTCCTTCCTTACACACCACTACCACTGCTGAAAGTACACATTACATAAACCTTATTCAATTTAGTCATGTCTTATACTTTCATGTAATTTAGCCCCCTCAAATACAGGGACAAGAGTAAAAGTAGAAACAAACATTACAAGCTGCCTACCAATATTATCCCATTCATTTTATAGAGCTGAAATGCAATACCTGTACCGACTACTGTATAGTCTTTTTGCTCTTTCATCATATTTATCATATCATCATATCAGTCATATTTAAAACAAATTAAACTCAGTCAGAAATTGGGTTAATTTAGGCAAATGACAACAGACACCAATGACGAGAGAAACTTTGTTAGTAGCCTTAGGACTGCAATTGCAACTATATAAATAAAACTACATACAAACTCATATTATTTTCTATTTATATTATACTATTTCTTTTTTTATTTTATTTTATTTTATACTACTTTCTTGATTGTTATTAAATTCAGTTTCCTGTACAGTGGATATATAAAGGTAATAAATCTCAATAGACTTCAAGTTAAAACTATACAATTTTCTTCCTCATATCATTTTTCCTTGCCGCCGTCACCTCCGGCTTGCTCAATAGGGATAGGGAGAGAAATATAGAATTTTAAATTGTAAGTAAATCTTTTTGAAATTAACTTCAATTGTATATATTCACTTATACATTTTTATTCTTATCTTCTTCTTCGTATTATTATTATTGCAATGCCTTTGTTGTTTTAAAAACTTGTACATATTTTAGGGCTTATTGTTTTTCTCAAGGACAAAAAACCATTAACATGTTGACTACTGGACTTCAGCCCAGGCCTAGCTAATGAACTCGGTACAGGACCCTGCCTGTACACCCTGGAGATTAATTATGGGTGAGGTTTTCTAGCAGGAGAACCTAAGTGTTAGCCAGTGCAAAATTTACAGAGGTCAGCAAACTTTAGAAAAGAAACTATCCCGTTTCTCAGTGGCCCTCATAATCAGTAATGCTGTCAACACACAAGGAAGTAAAGGATCCTGCAGGTCACACCAGGGCCAACAACTCCACCAAAAGAACCTTACTTTCTACCATAAACTCAAGTTTGAGTTTGTCCTGAACTCTCTCAACTTATCTCATCTTTTTTCCACATTCATATAAACTAGATTACAGCAATTTATCTTCAGACATTCTACTGGTATACACTCTATGAGGTGTCCTTGAGCAAGGCACCGAACCCCCCAGCTGCTCCCCGGGCGCCGCAGCATAAATGGCTGCCGCACTTTGGATGGGTTAAACGCAGAGAACAAATTCTGAGTATGGGTCACCGTACTTAGCCGTATGTTACGTCATGTCACGTCACTTATTAGCACAGTTTATAAGGAACATTGTACTAATATTATATAAAGCCTCTCTTTGGTCTCAAAACAGCTTTTATTCTTCATGGCATGTATTGCAGGTGTCAGTAAGATTCTGGTCCATGTTGAGATGATTGCATTATGCAGTTCCTTTAGATTTTGTTCTACCAGCTTTGTTCTGACTGAAGAACATTAATCTCTTGATGTTTATGACTTTTTGTTTTGTGACATGGTGCATCATCATGCTGGAAGTACAATAGTACATTGAGGTCATAAAGGGTTGTACATGGACTTGCGGCATTCATGCAATGATTGACCGGTACTAACAGGTCCAATGTGCGGCATAAAACTTTCCCCACACCATGACACCACCTCCACCAACTTGGATTGTGTGGACCCTAGGTTCTGTGCACCTTCACAGCACTCAAGAACTGGTAGCTCAATGGTTATGGTGTTATGGTGTTGGATTACTGCTCGGACGTTTGAATCCCAGGTCCAGTGAGTGAGTTGCCACTCCTTGGCCCCTGAACAAGGCCCTGCACTGTATGAATGTAAGTTGCTCTGGATAATATGATGTAAATGCAAGATTCATCAGATCAATCCACAGTTTCATCAAGTCTGTGTCCAGTGCAGTCTAAGCTTTCTGTCCTTGGTTGACAGAAGTGAAACCTGGTGTACTCTCCTGCTGTTGTAGCTCGAAGTTTTTATACTTCAGAGATGTTTGTTTGCTCATCACAATTGTAATGGTTTTGAGTAGTTACATGACTTATTGAAGCCTTTCTCTGTTGGCCTCTTTTTTAGTGTTTTTGTAGATGTTTTTTTAAATGTATCTGAGTAAACTCTAGATATTACATAAAAATTCTCAAACCATTCGATTTGACAGCAACAATCATGCCACAGACAAAATCACTGAGATCACATTTTTCCCACATTCTGATGGTTGATGTGAATATTATTCAAAGCTGCTGGACCATATCTGCATGAGCTTATGCACTTCACACACCATTAACTGGTTAAATAATTCCATGAATATGTATTTAGGTGTAATATAATCACCTTTTGATTCATTTTCATCAATATATTTTAATTTTAGGTTTGAATATGTTTACCATTGTGCAACTAGAGCAATTGCAATTTCTGCGATTCATAGAAGAAGTGTTTCATGTGATGTACACATACAATGCCAGAGATCTATGTTCTATTCATAAAATGAAAATGACATTTGTTTTGGATAATTTTATAGATGTTAAGAATGCGTCTTTGTGTCTATAACATAGCTGACTAAATAAATATCAAATATCTTGTTTTTCAAAGAAAATATAGCCAAACTCCATATTACTTGAGCAAATACGACAACATTTTAGAAGTGTTACTTAAGAAAATATACACATTCTCAAGCAAGTGTTTACTTTTTCTTCAACGCCGAATGTACGCGCAATAATAAATATTCGCACAATGTTATACATCTTTGAATTTTGCTTAATTGATTGTAGGACTGAACAGAATGTGAAATGGTATGCTGTTGTTTTGCTTGGCCTAAGAAAACCATCACTGCAAAGCAGACTGCTAGGAATGGGCAGGAGGCCTTGGCATGGTCACACTAGCCTTCCTTAATTCCCAAGCCTGGCCCTGGCTCTGGCTCTCTTCCTAGAACCTGTTTGGAGCTGAACCAGAGAGGTGCATGTCCAGTGCATTCAGGCTCAGCACATGGTTTGGCAGAGAGGAAGCCTCTCCAGCCTGGAAGACTTCTTGGAAAAGCACATGGCTGAGGTGAAAGGATAAACTGGTGCTTAAAGGGAACAGTACAAGGTAGGAACATTCTGGTATATAACAACGAAACAATCCTGATATGTGCAAATACTGTGAGCTGTGACATCCGGAGTCAGGTGTACATGTTTTTTTCTTGGTTCTTTCAGCTACTCTGTAGACGTGTGTGAATTAATTAAACATGAATAGCTGCATTGGTTACTTGTTCACTTCTGTTATCTTTGCTGATTTGAATAAGCATAGCAGATATTCATAAAGCACCAGTCTAAGTCTAAGGCCTATGATCCCTAATCCCTGCAGTTAGTGATTAACAAGAAACTAACCCAAATATACAAAGTGCAGCCATTCATGACCATTCACAAAAAAATTCCTCCAAATTATTAGGCTACTGGCAGACACCACAAATACAAGGTGTTTAAAGGCTTCTGGGCTTGAAGAGGTGACCCTGCAGAGCCTGCTGATAAACAAGCATTGCACAAAGGAGAAGGTAACACTGGCTCACTCTAAAGAGATTTACACCCGCTAATTTTCAGGGCCACCTGCCATGACAGCTTTATAGCTCCACGACAGTATGTGCAGAAACTAGGGTCAATCCCTTGCCAGTCAATAGCCAGTCCTATACGAGATCTCTATGACTGTGTAAGGGAGTACGATGCAGAGATGGAGTGTGCAGGGTATGGTGAAAGGATTAAAAACAAGGTACATGACACAATAAGTATTATTTATTTTAGAATTGTTGTCTTTTGCATAATTCTACACTTTGTGAGTGATTGATGGGGTGAACTCTGGGAAAGTGAGATGAAAGGTCAGCACACTGAATACTGAACTCACACTGACAGCAGCAGCAGTGTGAGCAGTAGCAGTAACTTTTGAAGCAACACCTCCAAAGTGACAGGGCCTGTGCCACCCCTCCCCAAGTGACCAGGAGGCACAGTGCACAAAGACACACTTCATGCGGCGTTCACTTGGCCCCAGAGACCATTTCTGGTTTTGTGTGTTTGGAAATTAGCGTTTAAGGTGGCAACAAGACGCCACCTCCAACCTCACTCTCCCCAACCCATTTCAGGCTCCTCCGCTCTCCACACTCCCACTCCATCCCCGCTTTCATACTGGCCAGGATCTTGTTATTTACACCCTTGACATTTACAGAAAGTTTCCCTGTCTGTCCCTCTATTTCCTACTTTCCCCTTCTCACAGTGAAACCTCTATTAACCTTTATAACATCATCCAAGCAAGAGTCTATTCACTACTTAATTGAAATATATTTCAAAAATGAGCTGATCCAGTAAAAAAAAAAAAGAAAAAGAAGAAGAAGAAGAAGAAGAAAGATTTGGGCTCAGTAAGTTCAGTGAACTTCATTTACAGTGTTATAATAAAACATTTGCTAATTCTTTCCATAATGGGACCACCACTGATGTTGCTGGGAAATTATGCTCCCAGTCCAGAGCTCACTGTCTGGCTTGTGCCAAGCTCAAATCTGAGATGTCTAGCATGGCAAGAGCAGCAAATTGCCCTGTCATGATGGCACCTTGTGGCTGTCAGGGAATCGACTGCATTTCACTCGTCTTTGTTTTCTCAATGAGCACATTTCTCCATCCTTCTGTAGCCACTTCACTCTCCGTTTGGCTTGTAATGGAGCGTTCTACACCTCAGTTATGCTCCACTAAGAATCTTGTCCCTTCAATTCACCAAGTCTAATTTGAATCCCAGCCCTGAGCTGACAGTATTCATTAAAAGCTAATATGGACAAAATAAACTAAAGCTCATGTTCTTGTTTTTTTTTTTTTTTCCGTTTTTTTAAGGCAACCTAATTACTGTGGGATGATGGGTGGAGCTGCAGAGGTGCAAAGTATCCAGACCAGTTAACTTGTACAACAGATTCAGTCACTGCAGTGAATTATGACATATTCCATAGTCATAGTCTTTTAAAAGACTATGTGTCACCCATATGAGGATGGGTTCCCCCTTGAGTCCGGTTCCTCTCAAGGTTTCTTCCTTTACCAATTTAAGGGAGTTTTTCCTTGCCACTGCTGCCTGAGTCACCTCAGACTTGCTCATAGGGGAATAAATACATACACACTGTGAACTATATACATCTAATAATAATCTAGAATTTTTATTCTGTTAATTCTTATTTCTTTTATTATTCGTTTATTCCTTTATCATTAATTATGTTTACCTTCTGCTCTATGTTTATGTTCTGTAAAGCTGCTTTGAGACAATGTCTATTGTAAAAAGCGCTATACAAATAAACTTGAATTGAATTGAATTGAATTTAAAAAAATGACTGCTATTTAAGAAGAAACCATATTTGTCTCATATACATTACAATAAAATTTTCTTTACAAATGCCACCAACGGTCTACCATGATGCATACAGCATACTCCCACAATATTCAACAGTTCAACACTGGACTATACACACACACACACATGCACATTGTATTCGTACTGCATCAGTACACACGGGACTATACACACACTTATTTAAAATAACAATCTATCGGACAATAAGCTATCGGTACCACAGGACATTTCTGTATCTGTACAGTCTGTTGCACTTTACATGATACATATATATTACATGTATATAATACTTATATATATTATTTATATTCATACTTATACATACATATATGTGTGGGTATATATATATATGTCTAGTAGTACGACACTGTGTGTACTGACTATGAATGAGCACATTGCATCCCTTCCACATTTTCCGCATTTGCACATTTCAAATGGTACTGAGCATTTTGCACATTTTTTTAACCTGTTTGTAAATTTTTCTATTTATGTTTTTTACTACTGTATGTAAATGGTTCTGCAATTTCTGGAGCTCGCTCCCAAGAATTTCACCCACCATGGCACATGTGCCGTGGTGATGTGACAATAAAGGTGACTTGACTTGACTTGACTTGACTTGATGATGCCGTACTTCAGGGGAAGAAAGGACTAAGGGCCTTGCTTAAGGGCCCAACAGTGGCAGATTGGCAATTGAGCCACCAGTGCATTTAGTCACCTGGCTTCACTTTTCTAGGGCTTTTCACAGTGAGCTAAAACTTCACAGTAGGTTATCATTATTCATATCATCATCTGCTTTTAATCCCGGGTAGATGAACGTTTCACACTTAATTTAATTGCACTATTAGTGCCAGCTTTTACTCAGAGTCATGAATCGCTGCTCTGAAGCATGGTTAGTTAACTCTACATTGCGTTGCCAAGCATTTACAGTCTAAAACAATGCGGTGTTTGAATGTTACAGCAACAGACACCCAATCAGATACTGAGCAGCACATGCCTCATTTCACCTGGTTTGTACAATCACAGAAACCCCGCATGTTGTGACAACAGTAGTTGCAGAGAAAAATTACAAATGCAATGTCTAATGTTAATGCAACGTGTCTACTGAAGTGAAGAGATTATTTTTGCACTGGAACAGTCAGAAATAACAGTGTTTAAGGAAGAGACTCAAAAAGTGAAAGCTGGATATGAACAAGCGCCTGCAAGATCTGATGCATAAATATGGATTCTGTTAAGTTGGAGTTCAGAATAACCCAGAATTCACTATTTCAAGTGAATTAAACAAGAAATTTGCAAAGAAGGTGGAATACACAAGGTTATGTTTATATTCTGTCATTTATTTCTATGGTCTATTAAAAAGTAATAAGACACTCGTGGGTGTGTGTTACAGTGATTTTATCATGAGTTAAGGCATGCACAGGCACAATGCAAAAGAAACCATCCATTTTATAAAAGGAATTAGTCCCTTTTTGCTCTTACTTATGAGTATGAGTCAGAGTTATTTTTTCTCTTCTGGAGATTTGATTTTGTTACCTGATTTTTGTAATAATTGGTCACATGCATTATTGTTATTATTATTGCACTGTTTATAATAGAATATTTCTACTTATGTTTCTACTTGTGTAATTTGTTTGTTTGTTTGTTTGTTTGTTTGTTTGTTTGTTTGTTTGTTTGTTTGTTTTAGGGCAATTTTATTGAAGAAATATAAGCAGACAAAAAAAATAATAGACTGTATATGTTATACACTGTACGTTTTCGCACTGCAATGAACCAGACATATGCGAGAAAATGTTTCCAGAGACTATGCATTGTTAGCATAGTTTTTTTTAACAAATTGTTTAGTGCCTGTGTATGTGTTGGTGTGTGATTGTGCAGTTCAGAATAGCAGACTACTGAACTGATGTAAAAAATGTAGCTTTTGATTTACACAAAGGCACAAGGCAGCGCTGCAAGACAAACATGTTTTCCAATCTTCTTTCTGATGCATCTTTCTCTGAAGATGATAAAGACCCGCAGGCCGGAAGTGCTTGGTCGGACTGCAAGTGAGCCAACCCTAATGGTGTTGAAAGCTTATCTGATGTTTGCCAGAGGTCTTCCTCCACCAACATCCCACATAAGACTGGCATTGAGTCATCAACTCTTTGAAACCCTTGATTGTTTGAGCAGCTCCAGACAAGCTCAAACACTTGGAGAGTAACAGTATTGGCCAGATAAAGAAAGAAAAACAGACTTTTCTGATTGGTCTTCCTATTAGATACCTGAAAGGTGTGTGGGCAGCTCATTGACTGGACAAACTGGCGCTACTTGCTATCTATCTATTAACATATGTGCCTTTTATCTCTTTGTGCTGAATGGGGGATATCATCTAAGCTGAATGCATGTCGTCCCTTGGTATTATGTGTAGTCTGTCCAGTGAATGAACAAAGCTACTTATCTGTGTTGTGGTTTAAATTAGAAACTTCAGGAACACTCATTGGTAGAAGAATGTTATAGTTGTCTCATAATGTCCCATTTTCTAGTAATTACTGCATGGAAAACAATGACTAAATGATGAACAGGCATCAAAATATCCATAATCAGGTAAACCACTGCATTTAGATCATATTTGTTCATTTGAATTTGATGAGCTTCTGCTGAATATATCACTCTTTATTAGAATGATTAAACCTGACAATAATCTCTATTATTTTATTTATTATATCGATATAATACCAGTGACACAAATGTCTGCTTCCTTATATTTTGGTTTAATACTCCTTAACAGATTATTATTTCTTCACAGTTTCCATCTACACCAATGTTTGTAGCCACTCTGCACTCCGTTTTGTTAAGAGATTTTATCTTCAACATAAGAAAAGAATCCTACTTTGAGATTACTTATATTATATCGTCAAGCCGTGTCGCTCGGACTTCTATGAACGTGTGAGCTTGACGTTGTCATCTGATAATAGACAGAAAGGAAGAATGTATAAGCTCAAAACACTCAACAAATGTGGGTTGCCATCAAAGAAGTCCAAAGAATGGATGCAAGATGTTTCCACGGTGATTCTATTTGCCAAATACAATGTGGCATGAACTATCATAACATCCTGAAATCCTTTTTCCTGTTAAAAAGTTACATTGAGCATTGCAAATGCAAATCCAGCCATTGTGTTTTTTCAAGGAAAGAAAATGCCACACAAGTCACAAGTAGATTTTTTAAGCTTGAGGGATCTAGCAGATGTTTACCCAGAATTCTCCTGTGGCAATCTAGTTAGCTGATAGTCCTGAGCTCGGTTGAGGTATCTAAATTTTACACTGGCAGAGAAATCCTAACCAAGCTGTCTGGATTTTTGTGACAGACATAAACCCATAGTGTGGTGAAGCAGGCTAAAGAAACTGCAGCCTGGCAATATAACACAAAGAAAGGGTCAGCTGGAGTGAAATTGCCTTTAAGGAGCACCTTGGGTATGATTTTGTTTCATTCACGGTCAGGGAAAATCCTGCAATCCCTAGTAATCAGCCATGCTGTGTGGTTAACCTTGTTTTATAGGAGCACATGATGACAGGCTGCAGCTACTCTGACAAGGCCCTCGTATGGCAAGCGGACTCTAAAGCATGTGACTTAACAGTTAAAATACTAGAACGTAAACTATAATAGGAGCTTTAGACCAGCAGGATCATGATAGTGCTGGTCCTAAGAGTTAAATATCTCTAATTATGTTTTAACAAGAGCAAATATTTATGTGAAGAGTAACTGAATCCATGCATTGGAATTCAGACTGCTGTGTGTAAGACCAGTGTAATAGCAGTGTTTTATACCCAAATGCTCTGAAATCTATTGCCACTAACTGGCAAAAGCTTCAAAACTTTTTAGGTGACATGGGCTTGAACGTGGGTTAAAAAGCTAAGTGCAAATGGTCTAGATAAAAAAGATACACTTCTTCCAGTGGAGTGCAGAAAATCTATGAGACACAAACATCCATTAGACAACAGAGTGAGCTGTAGCAGGACCGTTCCCCAGTGACCTGCCTCCCAGGCATAGTGGGGTCAATTCCATAAATAGGAGCCCCGCTACTCTATCTAAACCTCCAGAAAACATCGAGGAAGCACCAAGCCGTTACGGCTCTTCATATACAAAAAAGAAAAAGAAAACGTACAAACACACACACACACACACACACACACACACACACACACACACACACACACACACACACACACACACACACACACACACACTCACATATATTCACTCTTATGGACAATATTTTAACAAGTCACATGTAACTTCACCCCCAAATCACAGACCTCTGTAGACCACCAAAAACTTTTAGGGTTGGTTTGACTGCCAGAGACGTTATCCCTGTGTTATATGAATCCTTCAGACAATCAATCCCCTCCTGTGGCATGGGTCAGTGCATGAGAAGCTTGATCAGCTGGGTACCGCATGGATCTGGACCCGAAGGTGGGCGGACATGAGGAAACTGGGCCTTGACACAACATCCTCTTCAGGAAATAGGAAAGATAACATGGTGCTGGAGCCTGATTGGACTTGTTTTACTAAGGCGCATGTTTAATTCATGGAGCCTAACCGTAAGAGAACATATGTGTCAAAATGTGCCCATCATCATCACTCTGTTGCAGAGATCCACTTGAGGCCACCGCTCAAGAAGACAGAGGAAATTCACAGCGACACTAATGAGCCAGCTGGAAAATGAGGTTGCTTTTTGTGGTCCCTCATCATATATAATCCCATGATCTAAAAATTCTGAGAATAGGGTGTAACATATCCAGTTAACCAGTCAAAGGTGTATGTGATCTCTGACTTAGTGTTTTTAATTAAATGTTTCCAGATTTGCAGCATTCGACTTCTTTCAGCCTCCTTGTGCCAAATCATCCAGTTTCATTTGTCCACTTCTTCAGTACACTTCAGTTCAGTGACAGTACTGATGACATGCGTACTTATTATGGCAAAAATATATGTTAGTGCTTACTGCTGCATCCATGATGCATTTTATTCAGGCCTTAAGAGGTAAAGGATTTGAATGTGGCACTCATGGGACATGCCACGACAGCAGGGTGTCACCTCTGACCTCCCGAGGCGAGCAGGAAGCAGAGGAAGTTTGGGAAAGGTTCGGAGCCTTAGGGGCCTGACTCCTAGAAAAGGGACCTGCCATGCAGGACCCGTGTGTGGTTTTGATATCCGCTGTGTTGCTCTACAGGAAGCAGAGGTGCACAGAAGGGGGAATCATCTGTTGATCATCTGCAATGCTGAAATGTTCAGGCCTCCATCCTGCCCCATAAGAGAATACTCTGCTGCGCAACATCGCTGCAACTCCGCTCACATGTCAGAATTGTGGATAAGAGGATATTTGTGAGATAAAACCAAAGATAAATGCATGCCACATGTACTGTAGGTACACCTTAAAGAAAATTTAAAGAGGTAGGAACATAGACTCAGGTGATACAATACAGGTAGAAATGAGGACATCAGTCATGTCTTTCATTCAAAGACTAGATTTTTGTTTGTTTACTAATTATACAAAGGGCTCATTTGCATGTCTTTTTTGTAAAAGACATTTTTCCATGATTCATTATTATTGTCTATATTCACAGGTTGAGAGTTTTGAGATACAACCTCTATAGTGACAAACACCACCGACTGGCTTGTATTCCATGTTTTTGCAAAATAAAAAAAGACTTTGGGATTTTTCTTCATTTTTTTAATGTACATGTATGTGACATAAAATCTTATTCACTTTTCTACCTTATGCACCTACGACAAAGCAATCGTCAGTTTTCACTTCATCCCTTGAATGTTTGTTAACGCAGTCAGGTGAACAACTTTACATCAGGAAGGAGGAGCAAGACGCTACAGACTGCATGGCGCTTGCAAGTTTGAACAGAGCTAGACCATTGAGGTTCTACCACCTGAAACCTAGCAAACACAGAGAATTCATCCATGTTCCTTAGCAGACGTCCTACAGTGCCTGGCCTCCACACATCTTGTAAAAACACTTTTTTTGCCCCTCAACTCCTGACTGAGGCCTGGTGCTGTAACCAGCTCTGACATTGACAAATGATCCTGTTCACAGAAGAGGAATTTTACGTCTGAAAATTACGATCCGAGATAGCTTTATTTGCGTAAAGAGTCTGCACAAATGGATCTGAGTGGTTTTCTAGGCAACTGCAGTTTGTTTGGGAAAAAAAAAGAATAACAGTTTAAAAATTAAATGTTTAATGGGACGGAATAACGTGATGTAACGGTCATGTTACTGACCCACAATAGGCATGCAAGGCAATGTCAATTGTCTATCTGTATCTGTTTAGTGCTTTAAATATCCCATATCTGTGTCTCTAACTATGTTATGAATTCAACCCTTTAAAACTGACCTCTATCCCCAAAAAAACACTGCAAAACTCAGATGTAGAAATGTGACCTAAGCTAGAGGTTTGTGGGATTACTTTTTTAATCCCATGCACACACTTCTTATAACTATGAGTCTAATTAAAACCACCACAACCCTGACCAGTCACATGGACTTTGTTGGTCCCCCTAGCTTCATATTTCACCATATGCAACTTTTTTGTTGTATTCCTCTAATTTAACAAGAGAACAGTGCAGCTGTTCTTATTTGCATATCTTAGTTGCTGCATCAACAACCATCACTGGATAAACACAGTATACGGCAAGTTTAATCATGGCTCATCTCATCATTTTAATCAGAGCAGCTATTGTTATCTTTCACAGCTTTCTAATCTTTGTTAACCAGACATTCGTTGATATCCAACTTCTGCTATTTTTTTACAGTGTGAAGTATTTCACACTTTCATAAATTTCAGTTTTTTCCCACCTGATGTTACTGAGCTGTTGTTACGGCCCGGTTTTTATGTTATAAGGACCATGAGCTGCTCTATTTCTGATTGGGTGTCTGTCGCTAGGCATCTAGCGGTTACTTTCTAAAGCCACGTTTCATACTGTACACATCAGGCATCAGTGCTAACCTGTTCCTGAATGGATTGCACAGAAAATGTGATGAATACTGTACATGAAAGTATCCAAGAAATCTTCAATGGAAGGAAGCTAATGGACTCCCATTTCCTGACTTTTCATGGCATTGAGATGTTCTATATCACCACCACCATGCCACGTCAGATCCCTCCCTTTACTGCTTTCACCATTTGGTTCCCTGCCAAAGCAAACATTGGATCATAGACGATCTGCATGCCTGTTTCCATGGCAACTCTGTCAGGGGGCACAGTGCTGGAGCAGCAGCGAGGAACAAAGGGCATGATTCAGAGCAAGCCCAAGAGCTTTGGATGCAGGTAGAAGTTTCTGCTGAACTCGATATCCCAAGTTAAAAATTCTGCTGCAGGACATCTCGTACTCCGTTAAGGCCCAGGATATTAACATTTCTCTTCTGTCACTCAGGGGAAACCTACAGGAACAAAGATACTGTTTGTGAAGGTTGGATGAGTTATTAATAGGGATGTGTAATTACCTCAGGGTGTTATTGACAGCCTGCCACTTTTTAGCCAACGAGATATGCAGAGACTCACTTTATAAGGTGAAGAGGATTTTTAATAATAAAAGAACAGCATTCTTGCTGCAGACTTCATATTCATTCCATTAATGTAGTTCAAGATAAAATAATAGAAAATAATAATAAAGCATCTTTTTATGTTGTCGAATGCCAACGCATATTACAATATATTGTTGGGGAGAAAAAAAGTGTATTTCATTAAACACATATTTCTTTGAAATATTTCTTTCCAAATTGTGAAGTTGCCTAGTCAGGTACTTTTTTTTTTAACTGAAAAGTAAGCGCATTTGAAAATAACTTAACCGCTGAACCGTGACTGGATAGCCTTTCCCTCCAGTTAAGACCCAGGCTGTGAGCACTAACTGGAAAAGGGCTGGAAAAGTGGGAGCTACCTGATCTATAACTTACCCCATTTGTGCCAAATAAAACCTGAATAAATCAAACCAATATTTCAGTCTGGCCCCGGCTGCAAATAAATCACCAGATTTCCAAAATGAAAACAAAGCCAAGAAACCTTGCCCTGGGACCGGAGGCTGTGTGCTACATCTGATTAAAAAGGATTAAACTGCAGGTTTTCATTTTGGGTTGTGTTCTGTAGGGGCAAGGGCAAAGTTTTATTCCCTTCCATTCAGCTGTTTGTTCACTGAAATTCACATTCAGATGATTCCCACTATTCATCGTTAAATCATTTGATTCATAGAATAGAATAGAATAGAATAGAATAGAATAGAATAGAATAGAATAGAATAGAATAGAATGGGGCATAGAAGCCTTTATTATCGCCACATATACATTACAGCACAGTGGAATTCTTTTCTTCACATACCCCAACTGAGGAGGTTGGGGTCAGAGTGCAGGGGCAGCTATGATACAGCGCCTCTGGAGCAGAGAGGGTTGAGGGCCTTGCTCAAGGGCCCAGCAGTGGCAGCTTGGCTGTGCTGGGCCATGAACTCTGATCCTCTGATCAACATCCCAGAGCCTTAACCAGTTGAGCCACCACTGCCCCGAATATTATTTTTCCATGTTACATTTTTGTTTATTCTCCTTCAAACAATTCTCCAAAAATATTTTACATAAATATGTAAATGTAGTATTATTATTATTATTATTATTATTATTATTAAAAAGGTTTTTGTACTTTGATCAAAAACAGCATTAATATGCACTTTTCGCCCAGCCTTCATATAAAACAGCAATTAAATCAAAATATATTTCTGTCTCTTCTTCATTTCACACCAAAGCCACAAAGGCATTTTAATCATGTTTACTGACTATGGATAGGATGCTTCTGATTATTTTTACTTCAGTCAGTTTCCTTGTAACATACACACCGATGTTAATGTAGCTTAAAAATAATTCAAGGAAAATGTTATAATTTATGGAATATCGCATTGCTTGAGAACATGTTTATTTGGAGCAAACTGGACTGCGGTAATACAGATACGCTGGACTTTTTCAGTCTTTTAAAAATGGTGTAACTGACCAACCACAGGATTTTGAGATGAGACTAGAAGGAATCATAAGATGAGTCAAGCCCTATGCTAACTGGACTATTGGGTTTATGGGCCTACTGGGGGTGGTCCAGGGCTTGGCAGCGATTGAACTGAGGGCGCTTGGCATACCAGCGGGAGCACACATGGCTATACATATTCATCAGGTGGGTGCGGGCCCACACCAGGTTAATGTTGACTCAGTTACACTATTAATAAACTGCTTCATTGTGGTCAGTGTGGACACACACATAGACACGCATGCTCCCATGAGATGGCTGGACCTACCTCGGCGGAATCCTACTGTAAATATATGACAAAGATCATTAGCATAAAATGCATTAGTCATTAATAAGTTTTCCACACATGGGACACATGTTTTTCTCATTTTAAAGTATATTAATTAGCAGCTGAGTAGAAAGTGAAGTAAAGAATAAAAATGACGAATATACCGATATCTGGAATGCTGAAAAGCCACTTTGTGACAACGTCTGTTGTTAAAAACGCTATACAATTAACAGTTATTTTAACTAATTGAAAATTATAGGTTCAAATATGGTTTAAATATGATTCGTGTTTAACAAGCATGTATTTTACATTTATTTGCCATGTTGAACCAATCGAATTTCTGCAACATGAGCAGATGGTGTAGTACTGACTGAAATACTGGGGGCAGTGTAGCATGATGTGACGTAATGTCTGCAACAGACTGAACAATTTACAGTCATGATGTCTCAAATTACATGGCTCATGTATTAATCTAGTAAAAAAATATACTTCTTTAAAAAAAACAAATCAGGATTTTTGATTTGAAACAGTTCATGACAATAATCATAACAATGGTGTAAAATGTTTAAGTGAAACTAACAGTCCGTGCCATCATTAAAGAAATTACTGGTTATCATGGAAACTGGACAGCTAGGGATTTGGCTCTAAGGTGCCATGCTAGTGATAGCTAACAGACATCTAATAGACATATGGTACAAATCAGTGTTGAAGACACTATACCACTGCACTAGAGCTCTCTGCTGGGAAGAAAACAATTTAAATAGACTATTTAAATATACCATGTGGTCATCATATATTACAAAGCATTAATGTTCAGCTGCCCTAATATGAAAAGAGAGAATTGTGCTAATACCATGCACAATTAGCTATTAATCCAAACCATTCAACGTGATTTGGAGGAAATCAAATAATAGAAAACATCATGCGGCCAAATAGTCGATTCTATTTAATCAGGCTGAAGCCCAGCGTTAGCAATTGACCACTTAGAGAAAATATGTACAAGATGAAGTGGAGAAAAAGCAGCAGTGCTAAGTTACGAATCAATGCCACTGATTACCTCCAATTTATACTCTCTCTCTCTCTCTCTCTCTCTCTCTCTCTCTCTCTCTCTCTCTCTCTCTCTCTCTGTATATATATATATATATATATATATATATATATATATATATATATATATATATATATATATATAATGTCAAAGAAGTTGTTTCAGTTACATGACATAAGTAATTTAATGTTCTATAATATCTAAAATAATTGTCATTTGCACCAGTTATAACAGCTTGTCATTTATTTTCTCTGAAATGTAATCCATAAATATTTTGCGAGGCTTAGTATCCCTACAAAATGTGACAGGCATTGTAAAGCTGCAGATATTTCAGTCTTTCGTGCTGAGCTTATTCTGCAGCCAGGCTTGAGCTCTGTAAAGAATCCCAGCATGAGCTACAAACTGTTGTAATTGGTCACTGGCCTTGGTTGTGATACCATAATTGCGCTCATTTTGGTAATAGCAGTGAATAGCTGAATAGCTGTGGCACAGTTTGCAAAAGCACAGGAAATGTTTAACCCTGGTGCAGTTGTCACTTTCTGTTTTTGCCCATGTGCATGAAACCACTCCTGTTTTATAAAAAGATGGCTGCCACAGTGCTGCCTGTCATATCTGACGTTGTCCAATATAAGGTTGATGTGTTTTATTAAAGCGTCATGCAAAAGACTAGAGTATAAAATATCCTAATTGAATCATTTATGTGGTTTTTATCATATGTTGAATTGAGGAGTAAGGGAAACAGTCATTAAAGTTAATTATTTGAATCAAAGAACAACTTTTATTGGAGCATGGTACAGTGGGGTAATGGGGTAATGTTACCACCTCCAGAATCCCTAGTTCAATACTTCGCTTGGGTTGTTGAGTTTTCCTCTGGTTCCTTTGGGTTCACTTTCCTTCCACATCAGAAAAATATGCCACTTGGAGGATTGGTCACTTTAAATTGCCCGTACATGTGAATGATTGCTTACATGTGTGTGTGTGTGTGTGTGTGTGTGTGTGTGTGTTGCCATATAATGGACTGGCATCACATCCAGGGTCCATTCTCACCTCACACCTTGTTCCACACTGTGACACTGACCAGGATAAAACAATTACTGAGAATTAATGAATGAATAAAATATCCATTACCATTGTTCTGTTTTCTCCAATTTTTTCATTCTATTAAATATTAACTAAATATATGACAGCACTTTATACAGATTCAAAGCACTTGTTCAAACACCTTGTGGGAGTACCATTCGTAAGAACCAGGTCAAAACCTTGCTGAAAGACCTTTAAACCTGCTCAGCAGCGTAACATACAGTATAAAATCATGCATATGAATAAATGCAAGTCAGCAGCATCCTATACACATAATGATCACATCAACCATCAGAATGGGGAAAACATGTCATTTCAGTGATTTAGATTGTTAATGCAAGACAGGCTGGTTTGAATATTTCTTTAACTGTTGATCTCTTGGGATTTTCACACACAACTGCCTCTAGAGTTTACTTAGAATGGAGAAACAAAGAAAATACGTTCAGTGAGCATCAGATCCGCAGATGAATAATATGAGCAACAACAGCAGAAGACCAGGTCTGGTTTAAATTGTGTCAACCAAGAACAGAAAACTGATGTTTGCAGTGGACACAAACTTTGTCACCATAACTGGACAGCTGATGACTGGAAAAATGTAGCCTGGTCTGAGGAATGTTGGTTTCTGCTTAGGCTCACAAGATGGTAGGGTCAGAATTTTGCACCAACAACATGAATGCAAGTTGGGTCCATGGATTCATGTTGTTGTTGCAAAATTCTGACCCTATCTGATTAATGATCACTTAAATGGCTATTTATGTATATTTGGCCACAATGTACCCAACTTCTAATGGGTACACACATGATAATGCACCATGCCACAAAGCAAAAGTCATTTCAATCTGGTTTCATGAAAATGACAGAGATGGATGTTCTTCAGTGGTCTTCAGTGGTCATCTAAATCTAATAGAACACCTTTAGGATGTGGTTGGAACAATTAGAACAATTGGAAAGTCCACCGAGCTGCCACTGCTGGGCCGCTGAGCAAGGCGCTTAACACTTGTGCCGTAAATGTCCCAATCTGATAAATCAGCATGAAAGTACAACTGAAAAATCTGTAGGTTTCGCATAATGCAGTGATCAACATTGAATGTTTCCAACATCTTGTGGAATCCATGTCACAAATAAATTAGGCTGTTTTGAGGTTCCTAATAAATGCAGTAAGCATATATACTGCTTCCTGGCTTTTGGAGAACGAAATCCAATTATAAAACAGCAACACACACAAACACACAAATACAATTTTGAAATAAGGAAGCTTTAATGCAAGCTTAAGGTTATTGTTTCATTTGGTTCTTCAACATTTCCTGTATAGTCGGCCATAAGACATAAATTCACAACTCACTTACTGCTGTGAAAGTGGTCACCAGCAGCAACCTGCTCCTTCCTCACCTGCACCAAAGCTTGCTCTGTCCCTTGTCAGTCACCTCATAAATTTGACAGTGCCATGCTACAGCGTGCTAATTGTTCTGTTCTGTTCTCACTAATTGCCCATAACCTCTGGGGTTGCCTTTAGTTCATTCGAAGTGTGCATTATTCATTCGAAGTGTGCATTACAGTAGCACAGAGACAGATGTTAGGCTTGTGTTGGGTATGGTTAGTGCTGGTCAAACATTAAGGTCAGTAGTTTTATTCAATGCATCCTCTGTTCTGTGGGACCTTATAAGAGTGAATCAGCACGTGTAAAGAGTCGGGTTAGTGAAAAAGTACCAATAACTGGACTAGGGTGGAAACTTAGAGCAAAACAGGAAATAACAACAACAAAAACAAAAGCACATGGTGCTGTTGCCATGGGAATTGTGATACAAAGCAGGCAGTGTGAGGCTTTGGACTTTCTGCTTAAACCACATACTAGTGACTAGACATGACTTTCTGTCTGTTCAGAGTAATTTTAGCATCAGACTCTGTGGAAGGACAAAGATTGTGCACAAGCTGAAAGCCTAATGAATCTGACATGTCATATACTGTCGATTAGAAATAAATAGTCCTTAGAGCACAGGCATCTGTAGCAGCAAGAAAAGCTGAGGTGATAGTGTTTCTCCAGCCTGAATACTACTAACTCCTCTGTGTTATCTCCTCTAAGTTTCTTCAGATTCAACCTGAAAGCTAAAGAATAACATCTCATTGCCTCAGCACTGTGCTGCAGCAGAGGCTTGACTGTCCATAGAGGAAACTAAAAAGAAATACATCCCCTCGGCCTGGATTCTGCATTTTGCACAGTCATAAAGAATCTCTCTATGACTGTCATCTTTTATAGCATGTGTTCCTTTAATAGACATTTTTTCATGTTGCTTGGATAAGTCGGTTATTCAGTATTCGAGATGTTCCTAGCAACCGAAATCAAACATTGTCAGATTCCTTAAACTAATAAAATTGGTCAAAATGTGTGTTTAAGACATTTACAGTCTTAGATGACTGGATCTGCTGATTCAGTACTGAGAAGTTGCATACAATTGCTTCTATACAGTATGTGTGGCCAGTAAAGGCTAGTAAATAACAGTACTGACCAGCAACAAGGTGAAAGACCTGATAAAAGCGACATTAATTCATCTATAAAGAATGAAATGAAAATTTCCACAAAGGCTTTACATAGAAAACTCCAGTCTTTTGAAATGTGCCTTTAAAGAAAATGGATCATCTTTAACGAATCACTGTTATCATACAAAAACTGTTGTGTTAAACTGGCTTGAAATCCTCAAAATCTGTGCCACAAACAGTTAATCAGGACTGGAAATACAGCTTCCCACAGATATATTCCATGCTCCGTGAAGACGCCCGCTAAAAGACTAACCAAGAGAAATTCAAAGAGTCTTTTCATCCCTGACAGAATGAATCAATCGTGTGAAGAAAAATGTTAAGAAATCTGCTGACACAAAATCAGCTAGAAAAATATTTAGAAATGCATGTTCAGCCCAAGCTCATCAAGTTCTGTAAATACAAGATCCTACACATATCTGGAACAGGAGGGGGCAATACGGCAGGTCATCGGCCACCTCACACAAACCTGAAGGAGCTTAATCATGTACTGTAGGTCGAATCTAGGGCCTGTTAATGAGAGGAATATTGTAAGATGTAGACTTTTTGGTGACTGCGGGTTCAATGGATCTTTATTATAACTTTCAATAATGACAATGCATTTGAAATATCAAGGACACTTTTTCTAAACTTTTTACTGGGACCAAAGTGAAAAAATATGGAGTGGAACAATGTTACTTCATCCCTAATCTCCTTCTCCACACTCCAACTCTCCTTTCTAACAACAAATAAAAGTCCTTAATAGAGCTTTTCACACTTGAAGTCTGGGTCATTATAAACTCTGAATAAACAGAATCCTGGGATATCTTGTTTCATGTATCACACGGCTCATACTTTACCTGGGTTACCTACAATTAATCCTGGCTTTACATTATCTGAGGTTTCACTCTGTACATTTTTCCTACTTTAATGTTGGATCTGTTTTGAATATTTGCAGTGTTAATATTTGCAGCTTTCGCACTTTCGCATCAGTGAGGAAAAAAGGGAAGCTCTGCCAGTCTATATCCAAAGCAGGTACTTTCCAATTTTGTGGGGGCTTTTTTTATTCTATTGTCAAGTATTTGACCGCGCATGTGTTGTTTATCCAACAAAGTCAGATATTTCTCCCTCAGTATGCCGTGAACTTCCATGTTGTCCAATATTTTGCCGCCAGATGATACAAAGACATTTTTGTTAAGTTTTGTACATCCTGGTTTTCACATAATATGTGGCACACTCTTTTCAATGTCTAATTGGGTGTCAGCTGCTAAGCATTTTGCCATATTTACATTTACATTTACAGCATTTGGCAGACACCCTTATCCTTATGGGGATGTGGTAGCTCAGTGGTTAAGGTGTTGGGCTACTGATCGGAAGGTCATGGGTTCGAACCCCAGGTCCACCAAGCTGCCACTGCTGGGCCCCTGAGCAAGGCCCTTAACCCTCAGTTGCTCAGTTGTAAGTCACTCTGGATAAGGGTGTCTGCTAAATGCCGTAAATGTAAATGTAAATGTAAATCCAGAGCAACGTACATAAGTGCTTAATCTCTAACATTGAATACATTAATGCTGGTTCACTAGGTTACATACTTAAGATACCATGAGTTTAAAACATTTGTTCAAAGTTACAATGAAAAAGTGTCAAAGGTTGTATTTTTTTTTTTAAATGCAAAAGATAAGGAAAGAAGTGCTAGTTGAAGTGTTTCCTGAATAAGTAGGTCTTCAACATACCATATCGATTCTAGCATTTATTGCCTACAATATATTTGTGGATGCTTCTGGGATTTGTAAATTTTCCACTGTGACGAGTAAGTATCTATCTATCTATCTATCTATCTATCTATCTATCTATCTATCTATCTATCTATCTATCTATCTATCCATCCATCCATCCATCCATCCATCTACCCCTGATTCTATTTTAAAAGTGTTCAAGTATAAATAATTAAAGGTCAGTGTTTAGAATGATGATAACCCAAGAATAAGTGCAGTGGGAATAGCCCTAAGGAAATATTCAAAAGTCCAATACAATGGAAAAAAATAGAATCTTACTCATTTTTAATGTACAGTAGTAGAAGGTCAAAGCCAGTGATATCCAGCTTGCCACTCATCTTAGCAGTTACATCAGAAAAGATCTTATAACATAACAAATGCTAGCTTTGCTAATAATGTAGTAAATTTGTGAGCACCACCTGGTGCCTTTTTAAAGTGGTTTGGAGAAAGTATCAGCCTTGTTAACGTCAGCGTAGTCCACTAACCCACGCCTCCATTTAGTTACTTTCCTCGCCTTCATTTAAGTTGATTGGTTAATGAAACACATTCCCCTGTGGTTTTTACAGTGCCCCAGAATTGTTTTTAAATTGAGAAATAGCATGTGCCTAGCTCAATCCTACTCCTTTTGCCTTAAAACTGAATGGCACAGAGGACAAGATGAAACTGCTTGTGAACCAAATACTACTGGGATATGTTCTGCATGTGGTCCAACAGAGAGTGGCTCATTTCCTGCTAGACTATATAAAACGCAAAGGTATGCCACAGTGTAATTCTAAGCCGCAAGCTCTCGCTATGTGACTGACATTAAAAAACAAAATTCCCAATACTGCGACTATTACCTAAACACTCCATTTCTGCCTCGAAAAGACAGACTTACGGAACTTCATATTCATTCAAGAAAATATATGACATGTCTAAAAGTAAATAATATAAAGGTTTATGAAACACTAAGTGGAGGGGGGGGGAAGCAAATGGTAGTAAATTGAAAACAGCACTTTAGGCTGAAAAGTTATTAAAATGTTTTTCAACTGAAATTAGAGGTGTAGTAGGTTCAGCTTTCCAGACATATTAACCTTGATATTAGATATTTCTGTCTCAACCGTAGCCATATGTTGAAAGTGGAACATGAATCGCATGCTGTTTTTGCTCTTAAGAGATAAAACCCAGCAGCTGGGATTACTGCTGATCTATAGATCTGTAATTGTATATGTGTGTCACTTTTCAGAATTTAAGATTTATATATCATGTTAATATATAACAGTAGTCTGCTTGCTATTCGTTGAATGGCAGAATGCCATTTTAAGGTGTTCATATCAATATATTCATATCAATATATGCTATACTTCATATTGTTTGGTCTGATTCAGTCAGAAAGGCAGATATATATAAAAAGAACTTCACTTTTATTGTTACTGGGGAGTTGTATATAGTTTCAATGGCCCATAAATGTAAATCAGCATGTTTTAGAAGGGGCCAATTATAAGTTATGTATTCACATTTGGCAAAGCGAAAGGTCTCCTAGGATTCATTGCACTCCACTATGGATAACATCTTTCACTGATGATGCAACTACATCTGGGTTTCAGCCAAACTTGAAAATATGGTATTATGAGAATTAAGTGTATAAAGATAAAGAGAAAACGGCTATGAATTTACATGTAAACCCGATATAGAGCAAAATATATGTTCTAATACCATATTCTGACATTTCATGTAAGCCAACGAAACTGTTTTAAATACAGATCTTTGCTCTGGTGTCAAACAAATGTTAACACAATTGCCATTCATGAGGGGTTGCAGAGAATTTGTCAAGCTGTAGGTACTGGGATGACCTTGTATTATACATACTGTATTTACCACAAGCCTGTGTGCAGTATAATCATATAGCTCAGACTGTTTCCTTAAACAGTGCAACCTACAGGAAAATCTCCTTTATAGCTGTTAGTCTCCGTTAGGTGTTTGTGTAGTCACTGTAGGACAATAGATTAACACTCAACAGGCTTCATTGGGAAGGAATAGAGTGCTATCACTGATCTTCTTTTGGTTAAGTCATTCCTTTGTTGATTTGGATGTATGCTGATTGGATGAGTCATTGACATTCTGAACTATAAAGTTACTTTTAATCTTTAACTTACTAACAGAATGCTAAAAGGTTTTGCATTAAAATCAACTGGAATTTGTCGCTATTTATTCTCTCCACCTTGATAAAATTGTATTGAACTTATCAGACAGTAACATATTTTGCCACATGGTTTAGAATGATTTAGTTTAGCTCGGATGTTTTTTCCTTCTGCTTATCCTACCAAATAACCAAAACCTAACAAAGAGTAATCAATGAGTAATCACCTGATTATTCTTGTAATTAAGAATGACGCCTTCCTTTGTCTTGGTCTTTTTATATAATTTGGAGTGACTTCCTATTCTTGGTGTCACTGCAGTGCAGGTCTCTGTTTTCTCTATTTGTTGATGAATCATTTGCAGTGTTTCACGGTACACTTTCTCCTCATCAATAGCTGTCAAAAAGTGACATAGCATGCGTGCAACGAAAGCTCGTTGTAGGTGATGGCTTCAGCAGTCCAATGAATCCAAGAAGATGTGTAGAAAATCCTACAAGAACTGGAGCATTGGACATTGGACAAGAGCTGGACATTTTTTTTTTTTTTTGCATTAATCACAATAATTTCATTGAAGACTGCTGCATGATAATTACTTTTGCACATGAGATTCAATGTAGTTCATTCTGAATTGAGTGTGTAGATATTTTTTTATCCATTATAAAAATACATTATAAAAGTGTGTGTGTGTGTGTGTGTGTGTGTGTGTGTGTGTGTGTGTGTGTGTGTGTGTGTGTGTGTGTGTGTGTGTGTGTGTGTGTGCGCGCGTGTGTGCGTGTGTGCGTGTTTGTGTGTTTGTGTGTGTGTGTGTGTGTGTGTGTGTGTGTGTGTGTGTGTGTGTGTGTGTGTGTGTGTGTATGTGCGCGTGTGTGCGCGTGTGTGCGTGTGTGTGTGTTTGTGTGTTTGTGTGTGTGTGTGTGTGTGTGCACATACATACATTTATTCCCTGACTACTGCTGAAAAGTTATTTCATGTAACTGTAGGATATCAAAAGTAACATGTACACACTCTCACTGGGGCACAATTTATGAATGTTTTATTCAGGTTGTTTTTTATAGACTTGACAGGAGGTTTGTCTGAACTGCAGTGGCTCTTGGAAAAGTGTGTATGAGTGGTGTTTGCCATGACGTGAATCATCAGTTTGTTGGTTTCATATTACTGAATGAGGATTTAGCTGGAAGTTGAGACTTGTGTGTATTCCCTTAATGTATTTTTTAACCTGAGGCTATGTGTGTTTGTGTGTGTGTTTGTGTGTGTGTGTGTGTATGTGTTTATGATGCAGGTTTTTATTTACTATTTTGTAATTTTGTTTAGCAACCCACCAATGACTTATATTATATTTGGATAGTTTTCCACACGTTAACCAGCCTACCCCCGTGTTCGTAATCCAAAAGGAGTTTATAGTCACAGAGAGCAAAGCTTTGATAATCACACACAATCTTGTGTAATCACAAATGACTTAAATCCACATGTGCTCATTAAAAAAAAATCTCCCTGATATCACTGAAACGTTACTCTCCAACGCATAAAAATGTTCGTTTGAGCCATTACTGAGCAGCACATTTAGAGAAATTATATGTGGTTGACCACACAGAATTAATTTGCTTCAGGGACAATTTCATTTAAAAAAAGGCAAAGCGAGCCCAGCGTTCTGATAGCAAATAATGGAGACCACTGCAGCAGCTACATCGGTGATGTAAGAGAGTGGGTTCAGTTCAGCAGGAGTAAATAAGAACTCTTATCTAATTCTGCGAGTTTCACTACATCTGATTAGATGCAGTCAATTTAATTTATCGTGATGGCCGTTAAACCCCATGATCAGCTGAATATAAAAAGCGCTCTTATGTGGTTTGACAATTAGAAAGCAGCTTGACAATTTAAAACAATGACGTCATGGATAATAGGCTTCATTTGGCTTTATGACCAAAACACATACTAGAACACAGTGTGTGTATATTAACAGATCTTTAAAAAAAAAAAGCATCCATGGTAGCTGTGTTAACCTTTTTATAGCCTCGCTTGGTGGTTTTGTTTTTGTCTGCTTTCTTTAGTGATACAGTCCTCCAGAAACCAACTTGTTAATGTAACTCATCTGGCCGTAACGCACAGTCGAAGCAATATGAAACCTTACTCTTCAGCACCCTTCATAGTTTCTACTGATTCTTTTGCCCTGCCAGGACTTACTGTAAAGAGCAAAGAGGGGTGTTTTTAGACCATTGTGGGTAAATTGTGAGGAACAGTGTGAAAGCCCAGTTTTAGCATGTGGTTTTAAAATACCTCCAGCACACCATGTTTTTGGAATCACTTCCAGCTGCTTCTCAGCCACTAATGGCACCTTGGGCCCACTCTGCTGTTTCAACACAGTCCAGCTCTCTCTGCAACCCTCACATCCCCCTCTTCCCCCATCCCCAAAATCCAACTTCTCTTACAAATCGTTGAGGTTTACAACTACTGTGTAACAAATGGCTTTGACTCGAAAAGGAACACAGGCTTGTATCGCTGCAAACTTGGTGGCAGATGATCAACAGCTTGAAAGAAAACAGGAGTTTTCTCTTAGCGCTGCTTTTAAAAAAATCATATAGGACCTGATAAACAAATTTGCACAATTTCTCTTTTTAATTTATTTAGAATTCTTTGTCAGAAACAGCACTCTCAGAAAAAAATGTGTAGGAGATATCTTTTGCTAGAATACACTGTTGCTAACTTAGAGCTAGAAACATGTATGAGTTAACTTGAGCTACACTAAGCAGCTGGCTAATAAACCTAGCAAGCTACTGAACCACAACAACATTTGGCTAAGCTAGTTAGCCAGCTAACATTAACTTATTTAATATACTGTATATTGTTTATTTACTGTTAACACATTAAATTTACCTAATTCAAACACATACATCGGTTTCACATGATTGCGTAACATGAACATGATTTTACCATGAGAGTGTATTTTTGAACCCATTACTAAAATTAAACACCAAAATACCACCTGAGCATTGAACCTCATGACACTGAGGTTATGTAACAGACACATTAGGGCTGCACTATTCTACTATACACACTTCAATCACTTAAATTTAATGCTAGTATTCCCATCAGTGCCAACATCCTCAAGAGACTTCACATTGTCTTTATCTTATAGATACTTGTTTAAATTATGTTTAGTATAAGCAATGAAATTATGTGAATTATACATAATATTTTTTTTCTTTAATCTGATTATATATTCTTTTTTTGTAAGCACAGCTCATTTGGAGAGTTAATATAATTGTTTGTTTTTTAATCCATTTCTCAGATATAGATTATTTGAAAAGTTCATTAGTTTTTATTTAAATTGCATTTGCATTGTAGCTTTTACACATCCTGCACTATACAGTTAATGCTTTTATTTTCTTATTACATTGTATATTTTTAATGAGTTATTATAATGTTTATACTCATAGTTTTCATAGCTTAACTTATTTTTATGAAATTTTTATTTAATTTAATTATTTTAATTTTTATTTACTTTTGAATACTTATTTAACAACAACAACAACAACAACAACAACAACTATTGTTGTTGTTGTTGTTGTTGTTGTTGTTGTTGTTGTTGTTGTTGTTATTCATGCTTCTTTGTTCCATACAATGCACCAGTACACTAAGACAAAAAAAAGAAAAAATCCTTGTACATGTAAATCCATGATTCTGGGTTTCAGTGTCTTATAAAAAATATCATCAGAGCTGGACTCACTGGTAACAGTAGCAGAGAGAAGGACCCTAGACAGACTGCACCCCATCCTGTACAACACCGTACAGTATATATTCGCCAAGCAGAGGAGTGTGTTCAGTGGCAGACTGCTGTCTCTGTTTTGCTCCACTGCAAGACTGAGAAACTCTTTTGTCCCCCTGGACATCAGACTGTACAACATCTCTCAGGTATGGCAGGGTTAAAACCTACAAACTGAGGCATGATTTAGTACAGTTTTTCATCTGTATTTACTTGTCCTTACTTGCTACTAGTGGACATTTTACATTGTACATTTTATATCTATCTGTCTGTCTGTCTATCTGTCTATCTCAGTAATTACTCTTTTTTTTTTCATCAGAGACCTTATTTACCTTTCTTGCTCCCTTCATATTTTACGCTGTAAATGAATGAAGACTACAGTAGCAGTAGTCATACAGTATTATCCTCAGTGTTCTGTATTCTTTCCACCAGTGAGCATATGTAGATCCGCCAATAATAAATCCAGTTAATAAAGGTTTGAATAGCATAACAAATGATTGTTGTAAAGCAGAGCTGTGGTAAGCAGACTGAGTTTGTGTTCCACATGTTAGGTTAGTGAGAGGTCAGAAGCCTGGAATGGAGATAAGAGAGGAGCTAGATGACAGGACGTCGGTTTCATAAGAGATGATTACAGGGGCTTTTCTCTCACTTCCTTCTCACTGAAGCTTAAGGTTGAAACATGTCTCACATGAGTCAGCACATCAGCACTTTTAGCCACCTACGCAGATGTGATCAAAACATAGGTTAGTTAAAGGATTGTGAGTCAGACACCTGTGAACAACTAACAATGCAGCATCTGTTTTACATGAAATAACACTTTCTTTTTTCACCTCTTCACAAAAGAAAATCAGTGAGAGTTGCTTTGCACTGGGCCTAACATGGTGACCAAAGGGTCAAAGTTTAATCTCCTAAGAACAAATTAGGAACTGAATGTTAATGTGTGTCTCAAATACATTATACACCACTCCGTTTAATTATTTCTATTGTTTTCCCAAAGTCAAAAGCAAACGTTTCACATACAGTGTAAAATAAGAGGCAATGGTAAATGAGGTAAATGCACACAATCTTTTAGACAGCTAACATCATTTTTTTTCACGAGATAATTGTTGATAATCTTTGGTAAGTGTTAGATCCTAGCCAGGGTTGCAGATGATCCAGAGGCTGAGGAGTGCTAGACATGAAGCAGAACAAATACTCCCTGAATTAGACTCTAGTCCATAAATGCAATGTGTAAATATACAGATTGTCGTATTTAAGTCTTAATACACCAGGCAGACTGAAGCGGTCAAGTGATTAGTGCTTTTTTCCAGTCATACCAGTGGATGGACTTCTAACATCTTCCAGTTAAAATAAATTGCAATCAGTGAACTTTAATCATGCAGCTACAATATTCTTCTCATGTCCCTTCTATGCTCTCTCAGCAGTTTGGACAGATGCTCACACCAGTAGTGCTACAGTGCTCCCATTAGTCCTGATGTGGAATTACAGGTGCATTTTGGTAACCGCTTTGCTAGTTTCACTGTATTGTTCATCAAAACATACTCTCATGATATTAGAACGAGTATCTGACTACAATAACTATGCACTAGACCTTTAGATGAGCTATTGTACCATTGCATTTAATAATACTTTTAATTTACTTGACTGTAAACTGTTGTAGTTGTAGATAGGACATAATATACATTTACATTATTTACTGTACAATGTCACCCGAATGATTATGGCTTTCATTCTGAGTCTGGTTCATCTCAAGCTTTAGCCATCACCTCAAAAATCACCTCAGGCATGATCATTAAGACTATATATTATAGATAAATATTAATTTAATTGTAAACTTTACAGCTTTTATTCTGTTTATTCTGTAAAGCTGCGTTCAGACAATGTCAGTTGTTATAAGTGGTTTATGTAAAGTAAATTGAAATCAAATGTATATAGAACATTTTTGAGCATTTTCATTTCGAGTCAAAAATCTGCTTTTTTATACATAAAATAATCATTAATGGCTGTCATAAATCTGTCAGTATTACCTAGAATTTGTTCAGAATTAATCATAAAATGGATATTTAAAATATGATTATTATTAATGCATAACATTTATAGTGTAATAAACATAAGACAGTAAAGTAAAATAACGACCAAATGCATAAGTCCAATATTTAAATATGTGCAGAAAAAAGAAATTTTAAATGAAAATAAAAACATTTTAATGAAATGCGTTTAAAATGTGTTGTCCAGATTGTATGTAAAGATCTTGCAGGCCAGCACAGTTTGGTGATTTCACTCCTGAAAGACATCTGTTTTAACTCACCATGCATATTGCAAACTGTGCTAGACTCTGGATGGTTCAGAAATGGACTTTGGGACCAGTAGCGTATACCCCACTGAGTCGTTCAAAACAATTACACTAATCAGGGTTTAGATCAAGTTTGGAGGTGCTGGGAAACAAAAAAACAGTCTGAATTTCCTAAAATAACTTTACAGACCACAAACTTTATTTTTTGACTTAATCTTCACTTTGTACAAAACGGCTCTTTATAATGCAAATATAATTCCAGGGTTTTTTTAATATTTTTTTTTTATTATTTAAAAAATAATATTTTTTTAGTCTTGGTGTGAATTAGCAGAATGAGATGTAAACAAGTATGTAATTAAAAGCTATTCATACTTTTATGAGTCATGTATTAATTTATTATTATACCACAGCAGCGTTGAATTTTTCACATCCGATTAAATTGAACTTTCTCTAACAGCAGTGCTGGCAAAGTTATACTAATGCACTTTTTATACATACACACATCGATATTCACATTCATTACGGCACTTGTCAGAGCGACTTACAGAAATGTCTTGCATTACCGAAATGAATACATCAATACCGTGTACATACGAAAATGACACAGAAAATGTTTTTTTCCTTCCATGATATATTTTTTAAGTACTTCAGTAAGAGCTGAATATTCAGCTGTTCAGAGTTTATGCCACCAACTAGGTGCCAGAACAGAGAAGGGTCTTGATTCATACCTAATAAAAACAGATTTTAAATGCATGTATAGAAATTGATATGGTGGCTTTCTGTAAAGAAACTGCTTCGAAGGTTTTATTTTTGTTTACTTTTCCTTGTCATTTTCTCTAATTCAGGAGAAATGAAAAAGAAGTCGTTGGCTGTTTATTGCAACTGTAAAAAATCAATTCAATTTGATTTGAATAATGTTTTTAACTATAGACCTTGTTAAAAAGTAGCTTTAAATTCATGTAAAAATTGTAGATTTATCCCTACTGAGAATGCTAGAGGTCACGGTGGCAGGGAAAAATTTTTGAGATGATAGGAAGGAAACTTTAGAGGAAACAGACTTAAAAGGGAACCCGTTCTCCTCTGGGTGACACTAGTGTGTGATTATAAATAATTCCCTGTGTACTGTATGGTCAAAAAGCGCAATTGTGTAACCAAGAAATGAATTTTATTTTTAACAACATGACGTTTATCTTGTTAAAATAGAAGACTTGAGTGCTAAACTGTTCATATCAGTTGCAGTGCTTAAAGATCTTCATGGTTTGTTTGTGGTACCATCTACAGCAATCCCAGCAGTCCCAATCTCCAGGTTGTTTGTGCTCGAGTGATGAGGTTCCAACCATAAATAGGGCATCAGAATGGATCAGGGAGCTGTGGAGAGCAGAAGCAGTCACTGGTATCAGGTTTCATTACTTATGAAAACATTAGTTAAGTATTACTGTACTATTACTTATTGTGTTTTACTGAAAATTTAATGCATGAAGATAATGACGTAATCTTCATCACTTCAACACTTTAGTCACAAATAGAACTGTCCCGGTGAAGAAGGCTGAATGTGAGAGTCTTGTGAGAGTTACTCTAGACCCTGTGCCAGATCGTAATGAATTGTGCTGTGGGATTATCATTCGTACAAGGTGTTTAATGTGCACAAGCTTCCACCGAAAATCTCTGGCCATGTTTGCTTGTTCAGGTCACTTACTCCACTTTACAATAACTAAGAGAAATCAAGAAATTACCATTACAGTCTGTCCAGCCAGTGTGTTTGCCAAGGTCACATGGAACAGATGTTGAACGAGGGCTTGGTTGTGTCTGCCAAAAGACTTGAGTATTTCACAGCAATTTTCTTTTAGGAGCTGAAACAGGACTAGGTTGACTGTGCAGATATTAGAAACCATTTGGCTAGACAGATCTTAACACATATTAATATTAATGGTAATATTAATTTGAGGGCTGCAACAGCTGAGAAAATAATTCAGGGAGAATTAATGATTGCTTTGAGTTGTATTTGGCCAAAAGGATTGTCACATAATGTGTGTATATATATATATATATATATATATATATATATATATATATATATATATGTATATATATATATATATATATATATACATATATATATATATATATATATATATATATATATATATATATATATATATATATATATATATATATATATATATATATACATAAGGCTTAATGTAGTACATGAGCTTTGGCTAACTTCACCACATGGAACATTTCAGATTGGACACAGAACCATTTGGGTCTCAACAACACCACCATTTTCTTTAAGCCTCATTGACAAACGAGTGCTAGTGCTACATTTTCACAATATGTCAGCACATATTACTTACATGTAATTTGAGGCTGAATGTGCAATACAGTTTTACGCTAACACAAAACAAAACTATGACATGGTTTTGTTTTTTCATTACATGAACATACTGTATGATGGCTTTAGGGCATGGCCTGCATTTTTCTTGTTTAAAGTCAAACTATTATCCTGGTGCCTAACCCTGGTATCTTGGTGCCCTACCTTGGTATCCTATGCCCTACCCCTGGTATCCTATGCCCTACCCCTGGTATCCTATGCCCTACCCCTGGTATCCTGGCACCCTACCCCTGGTATCCTTGTGCCCAACCCCTTGTTGCATTGTGTGCACTCTGCTGGAGGTTAATCTGCATGGGCAGCCAGTGACTTGTGGGATTGCTGTGGATGGGGCTGCCTGGAGACTCACCCCTTCTTTGAACTAATGCTGTGTCAACATGCTTTATTTTCAGGTTGTCATAAATTGTTAATTGATAATTGTGCTATACAAATAAGTACAATTGAATTAAATAGGTAGTGAGGTAATTTTCACATTGTACAAGTTTGTAGTGCTCTAAATCTGAGTGTCATTGTTCTCTGTGCCACCATGGCATTGGGCTGGTTTTAGACTCACTTGAGTCTATTGAACACTGGTGTATTTACACTTATGTTACCCCAAATTCACATGGAGAACACAACGTGACTCAAAATACTACTCTACTACTAGTAGCAATAATAATAATAATAATAATAATAAGAAGAAGAAGAAGAAGAAGAAGTTTTTTTCTATCACCTGATCCTTAAAAAATACACAAAATCAGACATCCTAAACATACATATTGTATTAACGTATCTTTTGTGAAACTCTAATAACATAATATCTATTACAAAAAATGTAAATTCCCAAGTTGTCAATATAACAATATACAATTTAAAGCTCTTCTAATTCTTACTCGAGGAAGTGACAGACTCTAAGCTTACAATGCGATCGACATCATTCACAGTTATCTGTGGAAGATCCGAAATTTCAGTGGAAGTTGGAAGTAAACACAGAGGCGCCCATGCATAGAGTTCATTACTGCGTTGGGTCTCTGGTATATAAACAGAAACCTATCCTTATAAGCACCTGACACTGGGACTGATCTGTAATTTCATGTCATGGGGCCCTGATGACAAGTTGTAGTTCTAGTATTGTGTTTTTACACCCAGAATGTGGTGAAGAACAGGAGTTTAATATAAAAATAGCCAGATTTAGAAGAGTCAGAAAGCTTTAAGGCTGGGCAATCTGCGCCCAACCTACTAGGACATTTGAAAAGTGACACCACAACTGTTAGGATTCTTTAAGTGCTACTACCACGATGACAGGCACAGGGTAATATAACATGAGACCAGGAACGTCCTTTAGAAGCTCAACCTCACTCAGAAACACAGAGGTTGGTCCAGCTGTGAAGCTCATTCCTTTGGAGGAAGGAAAAAACGTCCACACCTGTTAGCTCATTGTAGCAACACCACGGCCTGGCATGTTTTCTTTAGCTCCATCACATATGTCTTACTCCCAGGGTCACTCTCCAAATAAACTCTCCGTCAGTGTCCTCAAGAACCAACCGGTTTTAAGGAAGTTCCCTGGTGTGAGCCACACTGAGCTCAGTAAAATAAGTGATGGAGTGTTCCAGTCACACTCCCATACCTCCCAAGGAATATCTTATGAGCTCATCTGGCTGGCTTTGATGAAGAATTGTGTTTTTGGGGGGTTTTTTACAGCTCATTCAGGTTTCCATGGAAAAATGAAAAAGGCGTAGCTGCAGTAATACAAAGGTCAATGGAAATACCTCACAAACACTGTAGTTCAAGTATTTGAGTGTTTACACAGGAGTGTGTGGGAGTGTTAGAAGTGTATGTATGCATGTGGATCTGGTGGAATGATATCTATGTTAGGTTTTATGACTAGAAATAAACAGCTTACTCTACACCTACCTGTGTGTGCGTCTTTGGTGAGTAACATGCTCCAGGATTTCAAGAATCTCTTCCTACATCTGCCTGACTGTATTTTCAGAGTGTGTTTTGTCACACAGAACAAGTCTTGCTGTAAGTAAATAAGCACAGCGGTGAATTCTCAAAACCCCCTCAGGCTCCATGCTGGGAAACAAAACCAGTCAGAAAATGTAGACATATTTTCATAAATTTTTCACAAAACATCTGTAGTGCATACAGGATAAAGGGATTAAATTACAGTGTAAAACATTTATATATCAGATTATTTATCTATTTATTTAAGGAGAATATTTCTACTTAAAATGCATGAATGAATAAAAGGGTCAACAGATTTTGTACTGTATGTCAGCGTTTTGAGAATTTGTAGTTTTCTCAGAAGTATTCCTGTTTTTCCCTAAATGTACTAGGGACCGAATTTTGATATTGATTATTTTTATACAAATTATTCTATCTAGAAAGTAAATGGTGATATCAAACCCATTTCTGCTCTCTGAGATGCCCCAAGTGCTTACTCAGAAACATCTAAACATCCTGAAGGTGTTACCTTCAACCACTAAAATTCAGTGTAAGCTTATGCCAACAGAGGTGTAAAAATATCTCTCACTGAAAGCCAGCAATGTCCTGACTCATTTTACTGACTTTGAATTGACGATCTGCACAGAGTCAGAGATGATCTGCTTTGTTTGCTAAATCCTGGGTAATGTTTCACTGCACATGTACAAGTGTTATCATATTGTGTGGTTAAAGGCCATCTGAAGCCCTTATCCAGTACATCCTCTGCTCATGATCCAGAACAACAGCTCAGGAGATTTCTGAGGAGGTTGCTGTCTGATAGCAAATTAGTTGAGGCCTGAGGGGAAACACACGAGTGTATCACAACCCTTCCGGTGGCTTGTAGATAAAACTGAGTGGTATTAATATGGGAGTTTGGAGACTGTGTGCACTCTGTCACAGCTGTGAACTGTGGAGTGTTTAAACAGATAGAATAGGCTTTATAGATTGAGGTCAGAGTATAGGGTCAGCCATAATACAGCACCCCTGGGGTAGAGAGGGTTAAGAGCCTTGATCATGGGCCCAACAGTGGAAGCCTGGCAGTGCAGAGGCTTGAACCCTGATCCTGTGATTAACAACCAAGGGCTTTGATCGCTTAACCCACCACTACCCCATACTGTATTCCCATAACCGCATGGTCAGTTGTAGTAAGATTATCTAGTGGTACAACGGAGTAAGATTAGACTAGATTAGATTGGATTAGATTAGATTAGATTCAACTTTATTGTCATTACACATGTACAAGTACAAGGCAGGATATACAGTTTTTACAAGATTTAGATAAGTTAAATAAAATGGTAATATAGAAGTAATTTACATATATGTGTGTACTATGAACATAATATACAGATGGCTATAATTATAACTGAAATTTACAGAAGGATGTAACAAAATATATGGCAATTACTATAAACAGTAATTTACAGATGTGTATGTACTATGAACATAATATACAGATAAATATATATGTACTATGAACATAATTTATACTGTTATTTATACTGAGCTCAGACTCAAATAATGTAGAGTAAAGACTTACATGAGACTTTCCAGCTCTATTTGCACCATGATGTATGACTTCATCCTTGTTATCATGTCTGCTCTGTGTGTGTGTGTGTGTGTGTGTGTGTGTGTGTGTGTGTGTGTGTGTGTGTGTGTGTGTAAACTCCCATAATAAGCGAATGCACTTTAGGGTCAAGACCTTACCTACGATACCCTTCTGACAAACCTGAACACTCAGCACTGTGCTCCTTTTCTCAAGGCTTTTGCATTACAAATCTGATACACATGAACACCCCCTTTTCTCATCTCCATCCTCCCTTCCTCTGCTTATCAGAGAACAAACCGGCCCTCAGAGAGTTCACAGCACCTGTCTAAGCACTGTATTCATCTACTAGAGGCCTGGAAGAATAATGCACAGATATACAGTGGTCACTCGCTCAAAAATCTGCTTGTCTTCCTTTGTCTTTTATTTGTGACCTCCCAAATGAGCTAAACATAAAGCCTGTTTTGATTGTGTCTTTCTACAGAAACAAGTGTTTCTACTTGAGAGGAAGGGTCCATTTCACCTTAGTACAAGTGTATATTCTCTCTCTCTCTCTCTCTCTCTCTCTCTCTCTCTCTCTCTCTCTCTCTCTCTCTCTCTCTCTCTCTCTCGCTCAACCATGAATATGGACAGCAGTGTGTGTCAAAACTAAAATTAAGCTCCTGGTTACACAATTGCACAATTGACTAAATTGTACTTCTATAAGTTATATAAGAAAAAAATTTTATAATGATCTCTGGCTTGCTCATTATTGAGAAATGTATATTCGTTATAAGATTTCTATCCTGAATTTATATATTTATTTAAAGCTGCTTTGTGTCAGTGATCAGACCACTGAGCAGAAGGTTGTGAGCTCAATTCCCAGGTCCATCAAGCTTCCGCTGCTGAGAAAAGCCTTTAATCCTCAACTGCTCAGCTGTAGAGATGGCAATTCGGTTTTTAACTCAACCGGCAAATTATGATCTCTCTTTCGACTCAAAATTCATAAAGGATAAAGAGCAGCAGTTGGATTTTGATGATAATTTCTAGATATCCTTCTCATAATCAGCACAGGTAAGTTTTTTTCATTGTAACACCTATAGAAGATATAGAGTAGAGCATTAACACAAGGTTTGTACTAATGCAGATAAACTATTCAGCAAAAGTTTTAGATCAGTGAGGGAGCAGTGCCCTCTGAAGGCCCGAGACGGAAAAATATGTCTCTCGTGAGGATTTCATTCCTAAAAAACTGCTAAATAATTTTTTTTTGGTTTCACCTGGGTTTAATACTGCTTGCAAGTAATGTTCCACGGATTAAATGAGTTAATAATACAGGCTTTTATGGATTTTTTTAATGGATCAAAATGACTGCTTTTAAAAGCAGTGGCATAAAATATGGTCAGATATTTTAATATAATTACTTGAGACCTTGCTGTTATCGACCATTTCATAAACATTCCTTGTGGTATGAAATTTAAGATACTTTGCAATTAGCTGCTATTGCTTGCATAAGCAGAACATCTTAGGTTCCACAACATGAGGCAAAATCCATCATATCGGGGCATTAGCACTATATAAACATACTATTTTTTGTCATTTTGAGGATTACATGAAGTGATGTAGTACGGTTTTTTTGTACAGTTCATAATGAACCAGGATTTCTGACATGAAGAACATCAGGTTTTTAAATTGCACTCTTGATTTGACTGGAAAGATTGCATCAGCTGACAGAAGTAAAACATACAAGTTTCATTTAGGAAAAATTAGTGACTGGACATGAGGGCTCTGTCTGAGACGAGCGTAATCACATTATAATTTCCCCTGGCAGGAAATGACACGCATTGTCATGCTTGGGCATTGTGAGCCAGTGCTGATGAATGAGTTCTCTGCCAGAAACAACAGTCAGGTTTAAATATGCCATTGCAAATTACAAGTTAAGAGACTGTTACAAACACTTTGTCGTATTATTTTCCATTAATCCCGAATTTCTAAAATATTCCGTTTTTACATGCCTAATGGTCTAAAAGATGTGTTCAATAAACCCTTTCCATTGCTTCCAAAGGTTTTCTCTACATCCAGTGATTTAAGTATTACTAAATCATTTTCATTTCAGGTCAAAGCCAAGTGCAGTAAATATACAGCAGGAAAGCGGACTGCATTCAATCAGATTCGAATTCAAGTTTGTGCAGTTTTGCACTCTTCAACCCTGCATTGGATTCAACACTTGCAAAAATATGAAACATACTTCGAAGATTTAACTCACTGCTCTGACAGAAAGGGAAAAATGGTCTCAGATAGAAATGGGAAAAGAATTTGGCAAAACAATAAACAACAGTGTACTAATAGGGTACTATGGGTGTACATGCCACTTGGACAAGATATGCTCACACATTTCTCTTCATTATTTCCAAAAGTCTTAAATATTTATGGCCAACTTCACAGACAGGTATAAAGGGGCATCTTGATCCATACTGTCGCACCATAGCACATGGCTATGGGAAGAAAAATCTAATCATATAAATATTAGCTTTCTCTGACAGACACGGTAAGTCATTAGACACTTACAACCTTCTATGTGTTACAAAACTGAGACAAATCGTTCAACTTTTCTCTCTGACTGTTCAATGACTTCTTCCTACAGACTTTTAGAAAACAGCTTCCAGTACAAACTGTCTAATCAACTTTCAGTACAAACCAGAGGTGAGATATCTAGATCCAGCATTTGATGTATGCAATTGGATTATATATCCTTTTGCTGTCATTCATTCATTCATTCATTCATTTTCTACCGCTTATCCGGACTACCTCGGGTCACGGGGATCCTGTGCCTATCTCAGGCGTCATCGGGCATCAAGGCAGGATACACCCTGGACGGAGTGCCAACCCATCGCAGGGCACACACACACTCTCTAATTCACTCACGCAATCACACACTACGGACAATTTTCCAGAGATGCCAATCAACCTACCATCCATGTCTTTGGACCGGGGGAGGAAACCGGATTACTGGGAGGAAACCCCCGAGGCACAGGGAGAACATGCAAACTCCACACACACAAGGCGGAGGCAGGAATCGAACCCCCAACCCTGGAGGTGTGAGGCGAACATGCTAACCCCTAAGCCACCGTGCCCCCCCTTTTTCTGTCAGTATATATATAATTTTGCTGTAAGTTTTGTCAGATGAATCTGAACCAGTTATGGTAAATCAGTGTTTTTTGGCACAATATCAGGAGCAGAGTTTTCTCATATAGAATAGATTCTCTGCCAGGTGCAATACTAATACAAATATCAAACATATGAATATGAAGTAAAGATTGGAAGCATGCATAGGATACAAATGGTGGAGCAAACTCTAATATGTCGTTTCTGATAACTGATATTCGCTCACTCAATCCAGATGTTCCAGATGATCAAACGCATATCTCTGTTTAGCCTCCTCTGTGCCATTTGATCCTGCACGTCACACCTCTGTACCTAATTGAAAAGCAACAACAACTAAGTCGGTGAATTCGCAGCAGCTGATGCTATGGAAGGTTGTTGTGAGTAGCTACTCAGCAGGGCATAGAGGTTCAAAATGGTTAAAAAGAGAAAAAGAAAAAAAGCAATTAAAGTATGGGGAAAGAATTCCTTGTTTTGAAAAAATCTTAAGTAAATAAAACCGTCCTGGTTACAAAGAGTGATTCAGGACACGATGTATGCATTTACAGGGTCGCATGGTTAGACAAGGTGTTATACAAGGACCACTAGTACATCAGCACTTCATAAAAACATCTTTTCCTCTGGTCAAACTCAATGAAAATCTAATCCTGATTGACAGCTAAAACTTGTGAGGAATGGTGAAGTATTGACTCACATTGGATGCCATTGACATGAAAAAGCAGAAAAATTAGATGGTAAATAAATAAATGTAATCCATTACTAGACATTTCAGCCTCATTACAGCACTGCTCCTGATTATATTCTCAGACACACTGAAAACATTGATGGTGCTTTTCCAAAATCCTTATCATTTTACTGCAACATCGTGTTAATATAACACCTTTCACCTGGAGAAATGTACAGTAAGCTCCTGGAATATGTGTGGTGTGAATTCAGAGACATTTTTACTCAACAAAAGTTATTAGCAGGAACATATTGTAGGTAACTAGTGTGTTGAGAAGCAGCTGAATATTTGTGATCATGTTTTCATCAGATTTTGGAACATGGCCCTTTGATTTTTTTCATTCAGACAGGCAAAGTGTAATGACTTTACGAACATGAGCGTTTACAAGCAGATCAGCTAAAGCCATATGCACAATATCGTTATATTTTACCAATGTCACATCACTGCACTCTGGATGGCATCTCACTGGGGTGTCATTAATGCAGCATAACATTCCTGAAATACGAATCTCTTCATGCATTCTGGGAAGTCTGCTACAGTTGCCACCATCACAAAATGAACATTTGCTACTACACCATGTACCAAATTATTATGCACATGCCATTTTCGATTGTTTTTCAAACCAGTCAGTATGATTAAGGATTCATTTTATCTTTAACTATTATTTTACAATGAGAATGTTATTACATGTGAAAGAACATTTTGGAAAATAAAAACAACTAAAAAACACACAAAATATGTTTCACATAATTATGCAGAATGCAGTTTGAAAGCATTCAGTGGCTTATAATGAACTCAAAACAAAACTCATACAGTATGCATGGAAGGATCATTTTTTCCAAAAATAAACACAATTTAAAACAAAAAAACTATTTACAGTTCAAGTTACATATTAATATATGTACCCTTCTATGATATAACCTTAACAATTCTCTCATCCATTTAACTTGTAAGCCCATGTATAGTTTCTTGCAGTGTTTTATTTGAGCCTCCCAGAGTTGTTGTTTGAAGGTAAACTGCAGCCCACCCTCATAGATCTTGGTTCTCAAAAGGATTGAGGTCAGGGGTGATGGTGGCCACACTGTGATTTTTTCTTTTTTCAAGCCCATATCAATCAAGGGATCAATGGTGTTTTTTGTGGCATGGGATGCGTTATTCTGCATGAAACTCATTTTATTTCTGAAGGCGCGATTCTTCTTTCTATACCATAACAGAAAATGGTTTGTTAGGATCTCCACATATCTTGCAGAGGTCATATTGACATTGTCAATGACCCAATATTTCAGCCCAAGTCATCACTCCACCACTTCCTTGCTGACAGGGTTTGAACAGGGTGGCCACTCAGCACCCATCCAGAACTCCATCCACCTGGACCATCAAGTGTAGCACGGCATTAGTCAGTGATTAAAACTGTTTGAAAAATTAGTCTTCATGTAATTCTGAGCCCATTGCAAACATCCCTCTTTGTGAGTTTTGGTTAGTGAAGGTCAAAATGCAGCTTTACACACAACCTGCATCGAGAGGTTCTTGGTACTCCAACGACGAGCTGCAGAATTTGCTGTTCAACAGTGGCGTTTTTATTGCTGCCCTTTTAATAACATTAATTTGTCTGACAGAAACCTTTCTTAACGAACATTTATCTGGTCTAATTCTTCTCAGCTGTGATTCAATGACAAATCTTTTGACAGTTCGATGATCTCTTTTCAATTTTTCGTGATATATGTAACAAGTCTGTCTGTGTTTTCCCTTGTTTCTGTCTGCCGTCTTTCCCTGATGTTAATTGTTGACCCCGCCCACCTATCTGTTACCATGGACATTAACTACACTCATTCTCTTCCCCAGGTTCTTGTCTTAGTCTGTGATTACCTCCGTCTTGTGATTGTTTTTTGTTATATATACACTATATATACACTGTTTGTTCATTCCCCTGTGGTGAGTCGTTGTTGGTGTTTAGCATATCCTGTTCCCTGTCCCTGTTCCCTGTCCCTGTCCCTGTCCCTGTTCCCTGTCCCTGTTCCCTGTCCCCTGTCCCTGTTCCCTGTCCCTGTTCCCTGTTCCCTGTCCCTGTTCCCTGTCCCTGTCCCCTGTCCCTGTCCCTGTTCCCTGTCCCTGTCCCTGTTCCCTGTCCCTGTCCCTGTCCCCTGTCCCTGTCCCTGTTCCCTGTCCCTGTTCCCTGTCCCTGTTCCCTGTTCCCTGTCCCTGTTCCCTGTTCCCTGTTCCCTGTCCCTGTTCCCTGTCCCTGTTCCCTGTTCCCTGTCCCTGTTCCCTGTCCCTGTTCCGTGTTCTGACCTGTTTTTGCCTGCCTGTTTCTCGTTTTTTGTTCATTAAAATAGTAAACTGCATTTGGATCCTCACTTGCCCTTGTCTCACCATGTCACATCGTGACAGAACGACTCACCCCATGGATCCAGCAGAAATACTGTTTTGTCTTTGTCAGGAGGACTCCCCGGTCGAGGAATATGCAGAGGTATTCGTGGACCTGTGCAGTCAGGTCAACTTCGACGAGAAGGCGCTCAAGGATATCTTTAAGCATGGACTAAAGGACATCCTGCGGTATTTGATGCTGTCTACCCGAGAGATAAAAACATTCTCAGAGTTCGTCAACTTGGCGTTGCTCCTGGACGGGTCCACGTTAACCTTGAGCAGTGTAGAGACGGAAGCCGGCCGCAAATGTTTTTTTTTTGGGGGGGGGGGGGCAGCAAGCATCGGGGTCCGTGGGCTACAGAGCGGAACCAGCCACGGACGCCCGAATGCCCTACAGTGCCTCCGTCCAGCCCAGTCCCGTGCACACCTGTGACCGAGCCAGTTCTCATGACTACCGTACCGGTACCGCCCATGCGAACCGGCTGGTCTCCAAACTGGCGGATACCCCGATGAGGTCGGCTCGGGCGGCCGGCATCCCTAAGCCGGCAGCTGAACCAGCCGGGTTGACGGAACCTGCCGGGTCGACGGAACCTGCGGAACCGACCGGGTTGAGGGAACCTGTGGAACCGACCGGGTCGACGGAACCTGCTGAACCGACCGGGTTGACGGAACCGACCGGGTCGACGGAACCAGCCGAACCGGCGGAACCAGCCGAACCGAAATGACTGACTCGGAGAAAGCAGTTGACATGGTGACCCAAACTTCCTGAACTCTCTGCCTGGCCTGAACCTATTAATGTTCCGTCCTATGTTTCGTTTCGCTGGATTTGCCAGCCCTTCTACCTCCTGTCCCTGTTTACAGGCCCAGAGCACTACCCTGGCTGCCAACTCCGTTATGGTCCCTGGCTCGGCCTGCGGCACCACCCTGGTCTCCAGTCCTGCTCTGGTCTCTGGCTCCGCCTCCAGCACCACCCTGGTCTCCGGTCCTGCTCTGGTCTATGGCTCCGCCTCCATCACCACCCTGGTCTCCGGTCCTGCTCTGGTCTTTGGCTCCGCCTCGGCACCACCCTGGTCTCCGGTCCTGCTCTGGTCTCCGGCTCCGCCTCCGCACCACCCCGGTCACCTGCTCTGCCGGCACCACCTTGGCCTCCTGCTCTGCCGGCGCCGCCCTGGACTCCTGCTCTGCCGGGGCCGCCCTGGCCACCTGCTCTGCCGGCTCCGCCCTGGCCTCCTGCTCTCCCGGCTCCGCCCTGGCCTCCTGCTCTCCCGGCTCCGCCCTGGCCTCCTGCTCTGCCGGCTCCGACCCGCCCTCCCACCCTGGATGCGCCTTCACTCCACCCTCCATCCTACTGATATGTTACTTGCATAATAATTTGGAACACAGTGTAGAACCAGACATTATAACCTACAGTACATCATTCGTATCTTATTCACATTACACGAACTCCAATCAAATTTCACATTCATTATAAAATACTGGCTATAAGGCACTGAACAGTGTTACTCTGCACTACCTTGGTGAACTTTTGTCATTTTCTTGCTGCTTTAATCAAAATCTATGGGCTGTTTTTTGGTACTCTGAACAAAATTGTTTGCAAATTTGACTTTATTTACTGCAAACTTAATCAAAACTGAATTCATTATGGAATTCTTAATGACTTGTTTCAAATCTACATATATTCCACAAAATGACCAAAACAAGTGCAAGGTAGCTGTAGAAAAGAGGCATAACTAAAAACAAGAACACGCACACTCAGGCACAACAACACTGAAGGGTTGGAGTAAGAGCTAGGGCTCAGTTTCCAGAGAATCAAAGCACTTCTGTAGCAATGCTGGTGTGAAATCATATTTAATACGCATTGTCCAAACTTAACACCACTTTTTGCTTGTGAGTTCTTTTTATTTTCCAGTGCAAGGGTAACATGCAAACATTTGAATAATGAGCGAGGACTGGAGTATTAAAGGTTCTAATCTGGGTAGACATATTAACTTTAGAATTAATGTCATAAAATATAATAGTCTTGGTGACTATAAGTCAATTCAATTTTGTTTGTATAATACTTTTAACAATGGACATTGGCTCAAACCAGGTTTAGAGAAATGTAAAAATTTACAATAAAAATGAGAAGTTTAAAATGTATATTTATCTTTAATGAGAAAACCACAGGTAATGGCAGCAAGGGAAAATCTCCCTGAGATGATATGAGGAAGTAACCACAAGAGAAAGCAGACTCGAAAAGGAACTCATCCTCATCTGGGTGACACCAGGGAGTGTGATTTTAAATAATGTCCTTTCTATAGCTGTATAACTGGATAAAAGTTTGAGACAGTCACTGTTATTCCCACAAGGGGGCAAAATAGAGCAATAATCCCAGGGCCATAAACTCAGCTACTGTTAAAATGCAATTGTTAATGCAATTTTTTTTAGCAAGTGAAAAATTAATGCAGAATAAGAAAAAAAAAGTTTTCCATGCAAAATGCACCAGTTCTTATTTTTTCCTAAAGCTTACAGCATATTATTTCGCACCATTATGAGCTCACATAGTATGTTGAATTTATAAGTCATTCCGCGTCCCCACCTTCACCCACTGTCATGAAATTTGGGTGATACATGGTAGAAACGAGGTTTCTCTGCAGGGTGGCCTTACTCTCTGAAATCGGGTGAGAAGTGAATGTCTGACAAGTTGAACCAGTCGAGGTGGCTTGGGTATCTGATAAGGGCGCCTCCCTTTAGAGGTGTACCAGGCACAGATGCTTGGGCTGAGGCCCCAAGGCCCACCCAGGACCTGATAGAGAGATCTCGATATTGGTTCACCATCTAACCTCATTAGGCTAAAACACTGATGAGAATGTAATACAGCAAGAATAATGTATAAACAGTATTACTGTCCATTTCAGAAGACAGTGATGTATACTGAATTGTTCTGGGTAGTTTGTTAGTGCTGGTGCTAAAATGCTGCTTTGTAATCACACTGACATCCAGACAAATACTGCATAATATACAGTGTAAAGTATGATGAAAATTATTTCTTCTACAGAGTATAGAACTTGACATGCAGTTAACTGACAGTGGAAATATATCAGATCAAAGTTGAAAGCATGGATATTGATGACAAATAGAAAGATGTAGAGAGTGTTAGACCCATGAGAAGGTGAATTTAACGATCTGCGAATGTTAAATTATAGTTTAGTATAGTTTGCCATTCTAAAAGACCTCCATAAAATATATAGACATACAGTATAGCTAGTCTTTGTTACTGATTCCAGAAGATGTCAGGGATGATGGCAAAGAGCTGTTGATCAGACAGTACACGTGAAGGTCAAGAATTTGCGAAAGAAAGATCCTAGTTTTTAAAGGTGGCCCTTATGCTAAGCTGACAAAGGGAAAAAAAAAAAAAAAACAGACATCCAGTGACATTGTCTAACTACTCATTCTCCAATCATGCCTACTTAAGTTCCTATCGCAAACATCACTGAATCATTAACTCTGTGTCTAAATCAAACAGCATGTTCCCAAGGAGAAAAAAGTGAGATAAAAGTGTGTTATGAACTGACCTCTATACTACTGTATGTTGTACATAAAGCAAGCTCTGCATAGAAAATAAACCCCTGTGTTCCAAAAAAAAAAACTTTCAATTCAATTTTATTTGTATAGCACTTTTAACAATTCCCATTGACTCAAAGCAGCTTTACAGAAGTATGGAAACAGACGAGAGAGAAAAAAGAAATATATTAATTTAAGACGAGACTCCATCCAGGGGTAGAACATCAGGATTGAAGAAGTAGCTCCATAAGAAGACACGATCAGTCTCGGAACTCAGAACAACAGGAGCTCAGAAGTGGCATATATAGCTACATATAGTTAGTCAGTGAGTGAGTGAGTGAGTGAGTGAGTGAGTGAGTGAGTGAGAGAGAGAGAGAGAGAGAGAGAGAAAGAGAGAAAGAGAGAGAGAGAGAGAGAGAGAGAGAGAAATGACAGCATAACTAAAAGGCTAGAGCCAGAAGGTGACACAGACATGGGGGCTTCCTGGGACGTAAAGCGTCCCACCACTCCACAGTCTGCAAACCTGAGCGACTTGAGAGGGTGGTAAGCCGACAGTATCCAGACATCCCAGTTCACCAAACACTCTATGCCCATGAACCCTCCAGATCTGCTCCTTTAACTAAGAAAATCTATTCATAAAAAGCTAGACTAAACAAAGGTGTTTTTATTAGTGTTTTTAACACTAATTGGAAGGCTGTTACATAACTGTGGGGCTCTGTGAAAAAAAAGCTCTGCCCCCTGCTGTAGCCTTTTGTACTTCAGGAACTACCAATTAGCCTGCACCTTTTGATCAAAGTGGACCTACTGGAACATCCAGACAGTAAAGCATCACAATAATCCAACCTAGAGGTAACAAATGCATGAACTAGTGTTTCTGCATCATGTAATGACATCATATGTCTTACCTTAGCAATATTTCTGAGATGAAATAAGGCTACCCTTGTGATATTATTTATGAGAGCTTCAAATGAGAGACTGGTGTCAATAATCACACCACGGTCTTTTACTGCTGCACATGGTGTAATAGAAAGACCATCCAATTTAACTCTCCTTTTACTGTGGAACTAGTAAAAGCACTTATGTCTAAGCAGGAGGAAGTTAGTAAGCATCCACTGTCTTGTCCTTCACTCAATCTTCAATCTTATTAAGCTGGTGTCTCACATCTGAATTAGTTGAAACATAGCTGCATGTCATCAGCATTACAGTGGAAGCCAATACTATATTTACGAATAATTGCACCAAAGGGGTAGCATACTGTATATAAGAGAAAAGCAATGGGACTAAAACAGAACCTTGCAGAACACCAAACATTACCTTTGTTTATTTAGAGTGGTCAATCCTGCCTTTAGTGCATCAATGGAAAATAGACCATTAGAAAGTAGACCATTAGAATGATTGTACATGTCTCTGATCTGGCTGTTGTGAACAGCTGACTTGGGTACCAATGAAACAAAGTATGGCAGAGCATTCACCAACAGTACACACCAGATCAATAGCAGAAGCCATTGTGCAAGCAGCAAAGCCAAACAGGTGTAGATTGCCACAGTGCACTTGTACTTTAACAACTGCAAGTTACACTACATAATTCTACAATGAAAATGCTAGAAGACAACAGGCCAAAGACAGTAACTCTGAGATATGGGCTAGCATTTGGCAACAGCATTAAGTTTCAGATAAGGGCTAAGAAGTAAGCAGTGTGTAAATAAATAAATAAATAAATAAATAAATACTCACTCACTCACTCACTCACTCACTCACTCACTCACTCACTCACTCACTCACTCACTCACTCACTCACTCACTCACTCACTCACTCACTCACTCACTCACTCACTCACTCACTCACTCACTCACTCACTCACTCACTCACTCACTCACTCACTCACTCACTCACTCACTCACTCACTCACTCACTCACTCCCTGTTTTTATCATTCACAAATGTGGTGAGTGTTCAGATTTTTTTACACAACAACTTTATTACAAGTTTAAAATAATGCAACAGTTGCTCATTCTATTAGCTAAACATATGATAAACTTTATTTGGGAAATACTTTGATCTTAACAGTTTTACAGTAACTGCAACAGAACACACAATAATGTAGGTAAGGCAATTATTATTGTTGTTTTCTTACTAATAAAGTGTAAGAATTACTAACTGATTACTAAGCAGAAAATCAGATCTTTGCTACTAAAACCCACGATTAAGTCTGAGCCTAGTACGATCAGATCAACAGTGATTGTTTTTTTTTTCCATCCCAATTTTATCCCAGAGCTTAATTGAGCTTCAAAAAGTCCCTGAGTATAAATTTTGACTAATTTACTTGTATACTGATCAATACATATATGGGAAAGGAATCTGTAAAACAAATCCCAAAAAAATAAGTGCAAACAAATCAGTAACAAGTAGGATGTGAAAGGATAATGGAATGATCCAGCATGCTTACAAAAGGAATCATCACAGATTGTACGCATTTTTATTTTTTTTTTTGCCTGCCGAAACAGGACGATGCATTGTTGTTGTGCAAACTATAGCTTGTTTATATATCAAGTCATTTTAACTTTATGCTAATAATGCAGCAGCAAATTGAAACATTCCAAACAGTCAATTATTATATTGCACTTTAATGTGCAACCAATTGCACTTTTTATCCCACAGGCACCTAGGCTTAAAATGCTGCTTAAATATGATGATTGTAAAGAACTTCAACTCTGAGACAGTAAACTGATATATGGAGTGGATGATGGGGAAACTCTGAAGTGGGCTTTATCTTTGCATTCGCTCTTGCTTAAGTAGGATGGAGAACTTCCAGGCCTCAATGTACTGTGCTAAAAGTATCTCATCAGGGAACAGCTCCTCCACATCTGGAGGGACATCCATGTCTTTTCGTTCCATGTAGGACACCATAGTGTCTTTTACGCTGGTAAAAGAAAACCACATGTGAAAAAAAAGGACACGGTAAATATAGTATAGAGACTACTTGTAACTTGACTTAGAGTAAAATGTTTTCTTCCAACGCCAGCACAATGTTGCAGGCTCACCTCCAGTTGGGCTTGTAGGTGTCAGTGGCATTTGGGTTCTTCAAGACCAGCAGCAGAAACTCGTGCATTTCCAGCAAGAATGAATCTGCACTGGTCTTTGTGAAGAAGACGGTCAACAGCATTTTTTCCTCCTCTCCCAGAGTTTTCTTGTAATCGTTACTTATCCCTACGAATGGGTCCTAAGAAATACACAAATCAGCTTAAATAAAAAAACGGACTCAGACCATCAACTTGAACAATTTGAAAATTCTTTCAACAATGAAACATTAAATATAGGTTGACTATATTGTACTGTACAATAAGTGGCACAATACATTCTGTTTACGGCACTCGAATACACAACACTAATTCCTGTACCCTCTTAAGGCGTAGCATTGTCTCAGATTTGAGAGAAGTGAGGAGCTGCCACAGAGCCACACAGTGTTTCACACAACACCTACTCAGAACCTGTAGATTAAGCACAATGTTCAGAATTATTCACATATCTATTTACACAAAGTGACAATTTATCCAAGTTTACTTCTTTTACATGTCTGAGAGAGAAAACCGAAATGAAAATCTTCAAATGTCTTATAGTTACCTTAAATACATGCGAGGCTATGTGGTCAGCCATTTGGAGTACGTCCTTCAGGTAATCGCCCAGCTGCATATTGGGTTCTCCTCCAGTCATGGCCAGGAAGCCCAGGGCCACTTCCACAGTTGACAAAGCCTCACATACGTCACTGTAGGACTGCAGCTCTATGGACAGTGTGGACTGGCTTAGCGAGGACAAAGACTCCTGTAGCAGACATACAGCCAGGGATGAAAGTCAATTTCTTATCATAATATACATAAAGAATAAAGACAATAAGCACAACCAAGAAAATACAGCGATCATTAAGCATATATACATTCACCAGCCACTTTAAAAGAAACCTGTACACCTGCAGTTCAGCAGTTATATGACAGCAGCAGTGTTGAAAGTGATGTAAATGCAGAATAAGAGCATTGGTTAAGTTTACCGTCAAATATCAGAAAGATGGGAAAGTGATCTCAGTGAATGACTGGATAATTTCATAAATACGCAGGTATTAATTTTAAAGTGACCGATCAGTGAGTCACAATAAAAATCGAAAATGTTTTGAAAATTTCCTAAAACTTACTTGTTGGACTTTGCCTTTCACGTCCTGGAAGATATTTTCATAATTCCGGTCATGTCTGTTTATAAGGGTCGGGATTCCCTAAAAGACGTGAAGATGTGATTAATATTATTTTCATGGGCTGAATTGATACAAATATAATGTATTTTTATTGTCTCTTGCATGTTCTGCAGACCCACATTAAGGCTGATTACTGGCTTGCCCTGCAGAAAGCGTGTGAGGAGCTGCTGCTGGATTTTGGGCAGGTCATATTCGGACAGTGTCTCCCGGCCACACTCCATGCTGTACTGGCAGTTGGAAAGCACCAGAGGTATCAGATCTCGTTCTACCTCGTATCTGATCACATGGAGCTCTGTCAGGTCTGCTGGAGACACTGTATAGCTGTGCGAAATAAAAAAGGAAAAAATAAATTAAATAAACAAGGGACAAGATAAGGTCAGAATTTTTCCATCCGTATGTTAAAAAACATAAAATGTCTTTGTTTTGTGGTAAATTAGCTTAAACACACACACAAAAATACAAGTAAGAATTTAACCTTTGATTAAAGTACATTTATTTTCAGAAAATTTCAATTCAATTCGCAGAAGAAAGAGAAAAAAATAAATAAATATAGAAGAAGAAGAAGAAGAAGAAGAAGAAGAAGAAGAAGAAGAAAAAAAATAAGGATAAAAAATAAATAAATGAAACTTCCCAATTAAAGTTTAAAACGGATTTCAAAAAGATGAACTTAAAATTTCAAATACTATTTATCTATTACTCTCCCTAATCCTCTTATTGAACCCATCCTCATTTGGGTGACACTCTACGCCTGAGGAACTAATGGGTCATCGTAAACTCGGAGTTCAGCACAGACCTGATTGCTGATAAAGACCAGACCATACAGCTGACTGACACAACATTGGTGCAAAGGAAGGCATGACAAAAATGACAACTAAAACAACACTTCACAATTAACTAGACTACCTACAACATGAATAGAATCTAACTGTAGCATGTTCCCATATATAATTGATCTATGAGTTTAAGATCTCTCATCCATGGTGTCCTGTTTCACATGGGTATAAATGTGAGTCTTAGTCATTTATTGACCTTCATAAACCGGACAAGGTCAATAAAAATACCTACATACCTGAATTATTAAAACAATTGGAGCTGAACTATGTTGTATGGTCAGATGAGACAAACAAATCTGTTAGGTACTCAAGATGCCGCTATGAAGTGTGCTCAAGGAGCTGTGATGTTGTGTGCCTGCTTTTCAGTGAGGTTCATGGACCCCTTCTTAGGATGCATGGCATCAGACTGCATGAAGTACCAGGAGATAAATGAAAATTTGCCTGTCTGCCTAGAAGCAACAAATAGACTGTGGCTGGATATTCTCATAGAGCAAAGATGAGATGGTCTAACAGTATGCAGAGTAGTACATACATTTGAGAAGCTTCAATTAAAGGGTGTTTCCAACCAAATTGCACAGACTGTGTACAACCATCTACAAAAGCTTGCACTATTCTGTATGGACAGACAAACATTTTAATTTATCTCATCTTAGAGCATGGGCATGCATGGCTTCCAGTATCCTTTGTATTTACTGATGCTAACTAAAGCATATGGATGAATGCCATATTATCTGCCGCCGATGGATGCAAGACCCTTAAAAATTATTTAAGAGCATTATAAAATTTCTGCAAAATAACAGGATTTTTTTTTCCACTCACCATCTTTAACAAGATTTCCAATAATTCTTACTATACTGTATATACTGTATATATAGTGGTTAACGCTGTGCTCCTGCCATTATAACATTAGCTTGTCTGTTACTGACAGAGGAACATGCTCTTCAGTTCTGCTTACAGAAAGCACCGATTCATTTAGTGCTGTTTCAATAAGACACCATAATGTGAAATCTTTACCTTGTTTCTTCTCCAGTATGCTTGTCTACTGCATAAATTATGTCATTATGCAGAGCAATTAAGTAGCTGACCAGAGCAGTGGAACACAGACCCAGACCCTGTCTTCGTGGCAGCAGCACTTGCAGGTTACAATTAAGGTCCAGGTCTTCTTGGCAGTACTCATCTGGAAGCTTGATCTCTCCTGACAGTTAAAACACAGTCCAGATTTTATTACAGAAACAAAAGACAATGGAAAAAAAGTGTTCTGATTTTTGAAACAATTTAATATAGCTTTTATTTCAACAGATTTTATTGGAAGAGGCTTACCGTTTGTAGCCAGAGATCCTCTCAGTTGGTTCCATGTGGACAGGAAGATATTGATGCGCTTTTTATATGATGTTATTAGAGATTCTGGAGGAAAAACAAGAAAATTATAGAATTCTAATAGTCAGAAGTAGACTTTTTTTTTTAAAGCTCATAAGCATGCATGGATTCCAAAGTATAGACATTACCTGCTTTCAGGTTCTGAAGGAACTGTGCTATAGTGCCACATTGAAGCTCCATCACATTCTGGAACTTCTTCACCAGATCCCTCTGAAGAGCAAGGATGTCTGGGAGGAAGGTGACCAACCTCAACTCTGCCTCCTAAACAACAGCATACATTAACACGTAAGGCTCATAAGTGCTAACGTTAACAATAATTAACAACACATAAAACAATGCAAAATAATCAGAATCTTTTCACTGCTTGTAAGTTAATGCTTGAATCTAGATTACTTTCTGTAAGAACTTCCAGAGGATGGGAAGTGTGTCCCTTCCTCCATTCTGCTCCAAAATGTGGCCCAGGCTCAAAAGAGAGACACGTTGCCTGCAGCTCCACACAGATGAGCCATGAATCAAAGAACCTTGAGGTAAAGTGCGCAGAAACAGACGCGGCTCTCCGTATGTCAGCTTCATCACCGGGTTCGATGAAACCCTCTCATCATCTCTGATGTAGGCGTTTACTTTTGCCAGTTGATTCTCCAAAACCTGTGGTGGTAACAAAATAACAAACACATAGCAAAGTAAATAATCACACCGAGTACGATCACAAGTTGTATCGCTTTACTTCTTATGAACACTATCAGATTACATTTCCATAATGAAATTCTACAGAATTTAGTCATAAATGCCAAACTCCTTTATTTGAGTGTAAATAGACTAGTCTTGATTCAAAGCCCAGATTTCACACAGGAAGTGACATCAAGGAGAAAGATTTGCTAAGACGCAGCCATCTACTGTACCTTCAGCTGGCATGTGATAATATCAGTGGTCACGGTCATCTCCCAGTTATTTCTGCCATCTTTAGTGGAAAGCACATTATCATAAAGTACAGGCCCTGTAAACAAACAAACAAACAAACAAATAAATAAATAAGTAAGTACATAAGAACGCAAGAACAATATCAGAATGCATTGATGAGTTCTAGGTGACTGTGGTATAAAGTTCTTACACTGACTCGGCTGATGGGGTTCTAGAAGCCTGCAGATGGTCAGGTGAATGGTGCAAACCGTGTCATCTGCCCCCTTCCCTAGAGTTCTCATTAGCTGCTCAATATCCTTCTGCAGATGGGCCAAAAGAAAGGTCCCAGGTTGTGCCACAGTGGGTTTAATGATTGCGGTCAGATCCTAGAAAATACAGCAAAGGATGGGACAATTACAACAGAGTCATGAAAGAACGAGAAAGTCAGTGCCATAAAGCAATGAATATTTTTAGATATTACACATGCAATATAATATCACCAAGCAGTCCCTCTAGACCAATAGCATCATAAAGACCGGAATGGAATTACAATTAAGTATACCAAAAAGGGAATACAGCAGAACGTGCAAGTATATATACAATACCTGGGGCTGCTTAGAGGCTCCCAGTAGCATGGCCATATGTGTAAGCATCCTCAGCAGGGTGAATGGAGCAGGAGACATGTTCTTTGTGTCCTGCATATCTGGTAGATCTCTGCGCTGTGGATCCCCCAGGATGTGCCCTGTCTGCGTGCGGTCCCCTCTGCAATAAGAAACAAAGATCAGTCTTCTAGACCACCCACATGGCACAAATGCATATTAAAATGGGACACATTTCAACAGCGAACAGTAAGTCACTATTTACAAATAAGTACAGAACATGTTTCTCTTTTAGACAGCAGTTGTAGCTCCTGCCTTTGATTTGTATACACACAGCAGTTTATGGCTATAAATCACTATTTGCAAATATATAAAGCAAATCTATAGACGTCCACTAGAGGGCGTGTACTCAGGCGACTGCATTGAGGTGAAAAAGAACATTCTCTACACAAGCTGAGTGCCAAATACTATACTATGGCCTAATAGTTACAAATATTTACACTAATTACTACTATACTAATAGGAGTACATACTGGTAAAAGGGTTTATTTCTGCAAAGTCTGTTAAATATGAACCAATTTTCACTACAAAGGAAATGACGTAAAAATTCAGTACTCATTGCTTTCAGTGGTACGCGAGATCAATTTAATGTACAAATCAGTGAAATTGACAGTTACGTGACTAAAATGGTAGCAAATGAAAGCCAAGCTTGGTTGATGGTACCCACTTGTAGCCTACTGTGTCCTCTATGCCACAACAAACATATAACCATACATAAAAACGCTTAGGTTAATTTTCAAGTCGATATTTGGCTATTTCTGTAATTACTGTAACCATTCAATGCATTTCCACTCAAATCCATAATGAAACTCTAAATAAGAATTACTTACTGTACTGTAAATGTCTGGAAGCCTTGAACAGGTCTGTGTTCAAGACCTCCTATCTCTACCTTGCAGTCTGGACAGCGACTCTTCTCCATTGGCTGGCCACACTAATGCGACATAAAAAAGGAAAACAGTACAATCAGATAAATTAATACAAAACTAACCCAAGGGCAAATAAGGAAAAACATTTGTTAAATTGACCCACCTCCCCAACAGTGCATGGGTGCCCATTTGGACAAACTGAAGAGAAAAGAAAAAAGTAAACTATATTAAATATAACAATTGAGGTAAAATGTGGACATGTAATGAACAGTTATCATACATCATATATCAGTTTCAAATATGAAGCAGGTAATATTAATGATAATAATGAATGCAACAATTATATGAACATTTGGAAATTACTAAAATGGTAAAATAAACAAGCCTACTGTGTATTAGGTATTTCACAATTAGCAGGTCTTGTAAAAACCTGCAAATTTGTACTTACAATACCACTGCAATTGCCCCATGGCCTGCTGGGCAACAGCAAGCATGTCATCTGGCATGGTGGGTATGAAGGCTCTCTGTACAAACAAAAAAATAAGACAGACATCATTGTATATTTCGAAAAACCATCACAATACAACCTTGCTTTGCTACAGAAAGAACATCCATCAACCGAACCTGCATGTTGGAGGGAAAGAAAGCGAGCTGTAAGAGGGGCTGCAACACTGCTTGTTTTGCACAGAGAAGCACTGCTGCCAGGTGAACAGTGAGCTCCAGGACCGCACACTCAACACCCGATAAATTGGGATGTAAATGCAGGGCAGGCAACTGGTTATGCACCAGAGCATGAGCAAAGTCCCTGGATTCTGGCACAACAAAGAATTTAGAGTTCTTGATGAAGTCTTCAAGTGCTGCCAATTGCTAAAAAAAAAAAAAAAAAGGAAGCAAAAAGTTAATGAGGCTCTCAATCTCAATATACACTGTATGGCCAAAGGTATGTGGACACTCGACCAATCACACGTGCGTTTGTTCCAGATTTAGCTCCACTTTTGCTGTTATAATAGCACTATTAGTAGCACCAATAGTGAGATCAGGCACTGATGTCAGGAAAGGAGTCAGCGGTTCCAGTTCATCCCAAACGCGTGGGGTTCAGTGGGGTTGAGCTCAGGGCTCTGTGCAGGTTTTCCCACACTAACCATAGCAAGCCATATATTTACCGAGCTCAATTCAATAGTCTTTACAACTGTGTGTATAAGCCTAGATATGGGAGTTATGGCCAGATGTCCACATACTTTTGGCCATATCGTATAAAGAAATGTGGGTATGAAAAGAAAGCAGTGTACATGTAGAAGAGTCAATGTACTCACCTCAGGTGTAGGATGCATGGTGGAATTCTTAGCTCTGTACAAAGTGGTGACTTCTCTATACAGAGCTAATAAAATGTATACGTTCTTCCTCACAGGTGAACTTCTCGTGATCTGTATTTAAAATCCCAACTCAAGTTATTAAATGTGTCTGAATAATCAAGACCAATTCTGTACGATTTTAAATATATATTTTTAAAATAACTGATCACATCATACCTTACAAGCTTCCTCCAATCTTTCCATTTTCCCGTCTAACACGGCCTTGGCTACTGCATCTCGGATAGCTTTGTACTCCACACCACAGACCAGATATTGGTCAATTTGGCTACTGTCTTTTCTCTAAAAGATAAAACACTATAAATATTAGATGGAAACTTTTATAATGCAGGGATATGGGGAAAAAAAACACTTTTCAAAACATACCATCTCGAGAACCTCTTGAGGAAACAGCCAACTAAGCTGATCTTCATGTAGAAGCTTCTGGATGTATTCCACTCCATTTAGACTACAGATTTTTCTGATGAGGTACACCCTGTACCAGTCATTCCTACTGTTTTTGCATAGATCCTGCACTGAATCCAAGAATGCCGCCACTCCAGCTGAACATGAAAATGAAAATGAAACATGAATAAATTCTATAAAGTCAGGAACGTTCTCAGCAACTATGAAGTTGGAAACTTAAGACTAAAAAAGAATAAGAAGCCAGATATCCCAACTGCTAGTTATATTTATAGAGCCGATGTATTTTACTGACACACAAAACATACAGCTGACTGCAAAAAAAAAAGATCAATTAATCTTGCAACTCTAATAGCTAATAGTTACCTGCAGTGGAGCTTCTGCTGACTAGTAAATCTGCTGCCATATCTAGGCACAGGCGAGTTCTGGCCACCTGTTGTAGGTGCTCTATGGTCACTGTTTCAGTAACTACAGCTCCAGTATGCAAGAATTCCATCAGAAAATTCTTCTCCTCTAGCAGACACGCCTGCTGCTCAGCCACCGAATGGCACCGGGTTCGCTCGAACATAGAGTCCTACACATATAGAAATTAGAATGGGACACAGAAGCCTTTATTATCGCCACATTTATTAAGCCTTTATTATCGCCATTATATACATATAAAGTAACAAACTGACTATGCAAGAATTACATAACTAGAATTCTAGAAAACCTGAAAACGAGAGACAGAAGAACTGTAAAACGTCTCAAGTTCCTAAAAAAAGCCCACCTCAAGGCAGTTTATATACAGACAATAAAGCTCAGTTTTGTCAGCTTTTTCCAGGATGTTACTTTGCTCCACTCCTGTGAGGTGTTGCTGAAGGTAATCTTTCACATCTGCAAAGCTAAAAGGTAAAAAAAAGAAAATGAATACAGAAACAAAATTGAAATGCAGTCATGACTCCATAAACAGCTCGATGACCTCACGCTCACCTGTACTTCAGCAGCAGTTTCAGCACAACAGACCGTACTACAGGGTTTTTGTCCACAGAGTCATCAAACGGAGAGAGAGCCTTGGTCAAAAACCGCCGATCACAGCCTTATGAATGAGAAAATAATATTCAAGTAAATATTTGGGCAAGCTCGTTCTAGACCAAACAACAACAATCCATTTCAACCCTTCCTCCAACCTCGGATAATGGGTACAGAGCCTGCCTCCACCATGAGGAATGACAGCAGGTGACGGATGATGGCTTTATTGGGTGGTGAGTTGTCTCTGAAGCAGATGGTGGAGACAAGGTCGATGAAGAAGGCATTGCACTGCTTTCTGAATTGGCCATGTTTTTTTATCTGGGTCCTAAAAGGCAAAAACACACAATTCATATAAACTAGTTGGTGTAATTTTGAGCTGTGTAAGACTGACATGACAAAATTTCATGACGGTCTACAACTGGGAAATGTTACATTTTAGTGCGTTCAGCTTACCGAATCATCTCAGATGGCTTTAGGTCAAAGTCATCCTCTATTACATGCATGCAGAGGGGGCAGTACATCTGTCCTGGAATCAACCACTGCTTGATGCAGGCTAGACAGTAGATATGCTGACAAGGAAGACTCAGGGGATCATGAGGGTCTCCCATACACACTGGACATGGCTGGAAACGAAACCTGGATGCATAGGTAGAGACAGACTTAGTTCTCAGCCATTACCAGTTTTTACTCATTAATTGCTGCCAATCAATCAGATATCATAATAACAAATGAAGGAATATTTGTACCTAAAAATTCGATCGTTTGCTCCATCTTTGCAGGTTTTGAGGACGGTAATAACTGCCTCAAATGGCTGTTTCATTTTGAGGTCAGAGTTCTTGTTCAAAACCTAAAATGAATTGTCAAAAACTGTTAAAAAGACGTCTACCAGGAAAAAAGAGAGTTAGTAGGCGAGGGATTAAAAATGGACTTACTTGAGCCAGCTGTCGTGTGTGCTCCAGGACCAATGGCTTGAGATCCTTCTCCACATCCTCTATACCTAGAAGTATGTGCTCAACAAACAGCGAGAGGGCATGGATTCGTCGCCACCCATGTCTAAACAAACAGCATATGAGCATTTAAATGAGTTTATAGCATATCCATTTATATGAATGTGAAAATGTTATTTGCTTACTGGACACGAGATATAATGGTTTTGCTCCTTTCTCCATAGTGTCGGATGCTCTCCTCTGAGCAGACCAACTCAATTGGCACTTGCAATTTCTTCACCTGTCGTAGCCAAGCATCACAATTTGTGAATAAGACTTGGGGTTCCAGATACTCGACACAGGCCATGGCAGCATACACATCAAGTACCTGAGGCAGAAAAATACAGGACAGACTGAAAAGTATGAAATGATTTTTACAACCTTGGGAAAAACCAATGGGAACTAGAAAAATATTTTTAAAAAAAAAGACAATACAAATCAATACCAGCTTACCATTTCCATCGCCCCTCTGGGCTCTGCTCTGTCCAGGAGCACCTGAGCAATCTGGGGCTCAATGGTGATCATTCGGTAGAAGTTCTGCAGGCGGTTCTTAAACTCGTGGTAGGCAGCATGGATCCAGGTTAAAGACGTCACTTCGTTTTGCACTGCCTCGTGACGTCTTCTCAGTTCATCCACACAGCACGTGAGAGCTCCCACTAGGAGCTGAGGAGTACATACATACATATACGAACATTTCTTGGAAACATATTCTACTAAAAGTTGAATGAAATATACAGGTATATAGAATCTCAATAAATTAGAATGTCAAGGAAAAGTTCATTAATTTCAGCAATTTAACTCAAAACTTGTGTATTATATAAATTCAGATTCACATTTAACAAAAAACCCAACCAATCAGAAACAATTTGAATATGGTGACATGCCAATCGGCTGATAAACTCAAAACACCTGTAAAGGTTTCCTGAGCCTTAAAAATGGTCTCTCAATGTTTGCTTCACTAGGCTGCACAATCATGGGGAAGACTGCTGAGCTGACAGTTGTCCAGAAGACAATTGTTGACACCTTTCACTAGGAGGGTAAGCCTCAAACATTCATTGCCAAAGACGCTGGATGTTCAGAGTGCTGTATCCAGGCATGTTAACATGAAGTTGAGTGGAAGGAAAAAGTGTGGAAGAAAAAGATGCACAACCAACCGAGAGACCCGCAGCCTTGAGAGGCTTTTCAAGTAAAATCGATTCAAGAATTTGGGTGAATTCACAAGGCTTTTGCTGGTTCACGGTGTTTTTTGAAAACAAAGTCACTGCACCCGTTTTCCAAGAAGATATAAAGCACTTCATGCTTCCATCTGCTGACCAGCTTTTTAAAGATGCTGATTTCATATTCCAGCAGGATTTGGCACCTGCCCACACTACCAAAAGCACCAAAAGTTGGTTAAATGACCATGATGTTGGTGTGCTTGACTGGTCAGCGAAATCAACAAACCTGAACTCCATAGAGAATCTATGGGCTATTGTCAAGAGGAAAATGAGACCAAAAAATACAGATGAGCTGAAGGCCACAAACAAAGAAACCTGGGCTTCCGTACCACCTCAGCAGTGCCACAGACTGATCACCTCCATGCCACGCCGAATTCAGGCAGTAATTAATGCAAAAGGAGCCCCTACCAAGTATTGAGTACATAAACAGTAAATGAATACTTTCCAGAAGGCCAACAATTCACTAAAAATGTTTTTTATTGCTCTTTTGAGGTATTCTAATAGTTTGAGATAGTGAATTGGTGGGTTTTTGTTAAATGTGAGCCAAAATCATCACAATTAAAAGTATCAAAGACTTAAACTACTTCAGTCGGATTGTACTGAATTTACATAATACACAAGTTTCACTATTTGAGTTGAATTACTGAAATAAATGAACTTTTCCATGCCATTCTAATTTATTGAGATGCACCTGTATATGCCAAACCCCCTTTTTAGATGCTGACCTCTAGTTCAACCTCTGTATTTATTGTTGTTGTCAAAGAGATGAAATCCTGAAGATATCTGTAGAAAAACTGCTCCTGCATTTCTTGTTCAGCTTCTGCGATATAGCGACCAAGCTGAGTCTTCCAAAAGAATTCCTCAAACTGATTCAGGCTGTGGCCTGAAAAAAAAAAGTCAAATGAAACCAAGAAGATAATCCTGCAGAACAGCTGATCTTTATCCGGCATTAAAGGTGGGGTGCAGGATGTTTGAAAGCCAATGTTGACATTTGAAATCACCAAAACAAACACGTCCCTAACCCAAATGGGTGTCACCCCTGTTTTGATAGCTCCGCCCCACACATACATACGTAACCCAGGCAACTATTATGGTGGAACCTGCTGGGGCAGCTGGACGAGGGGATATTTTTTATCAATAAATTAACTCAATGAGTAATACTATGGAAATACAAATGTGTTTTTGTAGTACTGTTTGTTGTACCATGAAAGGTTTAGCTCCATTTCACGCCGGAAGACGTTCCGTTCTCTCCAGCGCTGGAAAGCTGATCCTGCTTCTTGTCTTTTCGTGTTTATCCGCCATGTCAATGTTTCAATCACTTTCAGCTAATGTCAGACATGTGCACTGAACACTCTCTCTGCCACATATTCACAAGACACGCCCCTTTATGCTAATGTCAGACATGCGCACTGAACACTCTCTCTGCCACATATTGACAAGACACGCCCCTTTATGCTAATGTCAGACATGCGCACTGAACACTCTCTCTGCGACATATTCACAAGACACGCCCCTTTATGCTCATTGGCTACACATTTGTTTTGTTTGTCGGCCCGACTCAGTTTTATGAAGCGTTTCTCAAACATCGTGCACTCCACCTTTAATCTGAATAATTTCAATGATGACAGCTGAATGATAATCATGAATCATTTTGAACACTTGTTTACACTTATGCTACCAGATTGTTCTAACTTTTGTATTTGTCCTTTTCATCTGTCATCACAAAAGCCTGACATTTTAACAGGTGTGTGTACATTTTGTGTCTATAGGCTTACTGTTACCTTCTCTGTGCAAAGCATGTACCCAGAGTTCCTCTAAATGATCCTTGATTGTCCAGCTAAACGGCATTAAGCAGCCTGTATGCCTATGAACCACAATGCTGTTCTGGACAACAATTGTCTTCGTCACTGAGCTGGAAAAGACGCAGACAGCAGATATGAGTATATTCATACATATAATATTATTCATTATTTATACATATATTTCTGAAGAGGCAAATCGATACAGTAATGTAGATATGAGATACTTACTTAGAATCCACTCTTGTATATGGAACATTTAAAAACTTGACATTTCCAAAGATGTCCAGCCACAGTTTTTTCACTGATTCACCCGAGTTTTCATCTAGCAAGATGTCAAGATTGCAATCACGGTCAATAATTGAGACCAGCTGTGCCAGGAAGGGAATAACTGCAGCTTGGACCCGCTTCCATAAGGTATTTCTGGAAATCAAATTAAAAACAGTATAAACAAACTCCTGTTAAATATATATATTATTAATGCAATGACAGGAAGAAATATCTGCTTGCCACTTTTTTACTGATGGTCTACTGACTGGGAAAAAAATAAATAAAACTGCTGCAAAATTAGATCCAACATAAATTAAAGTTGGTAATGCAATTGTTTATTGAAATAAGACTAGATCTTCCTTTATCGAAGTACACTTAATTTGATTGTAATTAAGCGTTTATTTTCTTGTTGTTAACCTACCTGAATGTCCCACCCTCTTGTAGGGAATCGATATTGGATGCTTCTTTGAAAACCCAGTTCTTTGCAGAGAGGGTGCTTTCATCATGGTTCATCAACAGAGCATGGAGACGGCGCTTTATGGTTTTCAAAAAGGTCGCTGTTGATTGTAAAAGAAAAATGTTTAGTGATTAAATAAATCCAAAAATTTATCATAAATATATATATATTTTTTTTTATGATAACTTTTTGGATTTATATATATATAAAAATGTGTTCAGACCTTGAAGTTCCTCATTATCAGACAGGAGAGTCAGCAGAATTTCTACTCTTCTTGTGCTACGACAACCTGCATCCCCCCGGTCTTGCAGCATTCCCACTGCACTCTGAACACAGCTACGGACCAGAGCTGTGGTATCAAGAACATTTTCCCAGCTCTTGAGAGACCACAAAGAAAAAATAAGATGAAATTTCAGCACCAGTACACATGCCATTATAATACACATAATAATATGAACATAATGTTGATTTGAATGTGAAAATTTACTATATTGTCATCTTGCTCCATTTTTTCAGCTTCTTCTACTCTATACATATCCTCTGTCTCCATAGCTGTTACAGACAAAACAGAATTTATGCCATTAGACAAACATCTGCTGAAGGTCTAGCTGCAATCAAAAAGAGCACATTTAGGAGGAGTTTTTTGTTACCTTCGGGCTTATCTTCCGTTTCCTCAAACAGCTGACTGATGGTAAGACCCTGCAAGGCTTTAATATCTGAGATAATATCTTTAGATTTTCTAAGGTCATCAATGTGGACTGATTTCCAGGGGCCTTAACAGAAGAAGAAAAAAAACAATAAGAATCACTGAATATGCCATTAAAACCATGGGCATTCATATTAAATTAAACACAATGAAATACAAAGGTGGTCAGTTTTAATATACACTATGTCACACACATTTGTTAAATATCCCATTCCAGATTTAGCCCCCCAATTGCTGCTAGGACAGCTTTCGAAAATATCTTGGAGCATGGTTTTGGGGATTAGTGCTCATTCAGGTATAAGAGCATTAATAAGGTTTAAACTGATCTTGGACAAGAAGGCCTTACATGCAGTCAGTGTTCTTCCCAATATACATCCCAAAGATTCAGTTCAGTTGTGTTGAGGGCAGAGCTTGGTACAAAAGCCTCAAATTCTTCCTAACCAACCTTGTCATTGTGGACCTGACTTTGTGCACAGGGGCACAGCCAGGCTGCAACAGGTTTGAACCAAAAAGTTGTGGAAATTAAGGAAATCCTAATGTCAAAGCAAATAAGGTATTCTAGACAGCTGGGTGCTTCAAACTTTGTACCAGTTGTCCAAAGACCTCTGATCATAAAGTTTATCTGTCATGAAATTCGCCATATGATCAAAACCTTTGTCTCACCTCCATGAAATCCGACATATGATGTTCCACCTTCCACTCTTGGTAGTTTGGTAATGAAGTACACAAAAACCTTACTGTCCTTCTCCTTCCGGAATTTGTTGATTTCACCAATGGAGGAGTATCTAAAAAAACATTAAAGGTCATGACTGATTATACATCGTCAAAGTCCCACTTTGGCAAGTGAAATAATAAGTCTGATAGTAAGAAAGACAGTAAGACACTTACTTTGCAGATGCGATGAGGTTGGAGCTTTGTAAAGCTTCATCAAATTCAGTCTGAATAATTAATATCTTGTTCCCAGAGGTACTGTCTAAAAAGTTTCTGGGATGGCAGAAATGGTACGGATTATTAGCGTGGAGGAAACAGCCATATTTCTAGATGATGTCATGCGCAACTTTTCGTACGTACCGGATTTTCTTTAGGAAAGAATGCTCTGTATCAAACTGTTGCAGTGCAAATAGCTCGATGTTTGGAACCACTTCCTGTAGCTGTGTAATGTCTGATGCTGTTAGAAGTCTGGAGAAGGTAGTCACCTGCAGGATTCAAAACAAATCGAGAATTATCCGCAAAAGCAAAGGTTTAGTATAATTTTGATTCTGTTGTCCCTATACATAATTCTCTCATTCATTTTAATTACTTAAGAGTGTCAAATGTTATTGTTAATATTAGCCTATTTCTATTAACAGACATAGTGAACATTATGTCATTGTTTTATCAATTATAACATTAAGAAACCCTTAAACATACCAGAGATTTACTTACAAAATAATTGACTTACATTAAAAAATATTGGCAGCTTGAATTAAATTATGAGTTGCTGGGTACCAGATGACAGAGAAAGCATTGATCAATATCGCTGAGGAGTTTCTATTTTTCTACCCTGAGCTTCCCTTTTAGCTACATCATATTCCCACAATTCAAGATGAGTCAGCAAATATTCAGAGGGGCTTGCAATCATAATAACAAGCATTCAGCCAATGCCCACTTCAATTCATGTGTCATACATGTATTCAGCTTTCATAGAAAGTAATTGCATAGGTCTCTTCACTAGTGGTAGTTTAAGAAGAAGATTTAAGAAGCGTCATGTGCTTGCAATTTCACCAATTCACAGTTTTTTTTTTAAAAAAAGCACAAATTTACATCACAAAAAGTTGTATCACAAATTTAGACAAAAGCTGCAGCATTTAAACACATAATTAACCCACTACTCAACAAATCAGGTAATCAGTAAAAAAGTTTTACCTCAGTGAAAGATGCATGGTTCCACTCCTCCTGCTGGATGTGAGAGAAGATAAATTCTGCCATACAGTTGTGCTTCTGCTCTTCGAAGTACACCCTTGCTAGGTGTTCACCTTCCACTCTGGACAGCGCTGAACTATCTAGTCGCACCACTGCATCTGGTGTAGCACAATTCAGTAGGATCAGTTTGGCTTCATCCAACAGCTGTCGCTCGGGGTCTGAAAACTCCATCTCTCCTTTCGGTCTTTCCATAACTTGCAAGATGACTGAAGCACAGGTGTCAGAGTGATATCCAATGAAAACATCAGCTGGGCAATACTGTACTGCCTGGGGAGCAAGTGAATGTTGACTGTTAGTTGTAATAAAATCGCCAACCCATTTTTCAAGCACTTTTACAAGCTGCTTTTGTTCGTTTTTCAGCACAGTGTTAATGTCCAGATAGTGTTTCTCCAATCGGTTAATCAGAGGAATGGGAAATTGCTTGTAGACAACTTCCTTCTCTTCAATCACTATGAGCCTGAAGTCCTTGTGCACTCTACACTTGACCCGGTGGGTTCCAAGGCCCAAATCCACATACTTCTGACCTCCAAGGCAAACATAGTATTGATTGAGTGCATCATATAAGCTTTCGTAGAGGTTTTGCAAATTCAGAAGTACAATGGTTTGACCAGTCTCCATGCAAATCTTGACACGGTTAATATTGCGGCAAATCTGGGTGTACTGTTGGTCTTTAGGGAAGCTTGAGCCAAAGATGATTTCAGGTTGGTACTGTTCAGAAAAGAATGTCTGCTGAAGAATCTGTAGAGCCGCATAGTTTTTCGTTAGAATGAGCAGGTAGCGGCACTCCTCATCTTGAGCAATTGCTGTGATATTTTGTCTCACAAGCTCAATTGTATCAATGCTTTCAAGGTTAGGTTTACATCTAAGCCTGTTGGTGAAAATAGTGACACACTTCACAGTGTCTTTACCACTGAAGTTTCTCAACACAGCCTCCACAATCTGATCTGCATTTGGCTTTTGATCTGATGCTTTGGCAATAGCAAACAGCATCTTAATCAAACTGTAATAGTCACGCAGGCCAAAAAATCCTTTCCCATCTTCCTTGCAGATTCTGAGGTAAGCTTTAGCAAAAGGCTGAAAGAAATCCCTAACCTTCTCAAGGATCATTGCATCAGAAGAACAAATGCCTTTGGCACTCTCAATCAACTCCTTCTCATCAGGATCACCACGAGAAACAAATATTCCTCTGTTCATCTTTGCGGGGTCTAAAGCCCAATTAGATATACCGATGAATCCAACCTTCTTGTGAGGCAGGGGTTGATCATCTATGCATCCTTCCTCAAGAAGAGGATGGAGGGTTTTCAGAGGCATTTTCGGGGAATCCTCAGCTAGCCCAATTTCATCCAGTACCACCACAGAGATATACTCCTTTAGATTCTTTCCATCTTGAAAACGTGCACACTGCTTGAAGGTGTTGATGATGCCTTCTGGTGTGGAATGAGGACTGCACTGGAATGACACCAGATGAATCTGTTTTAGTTTTCTAAACAAGTCTGAGTGAGCTGCTTGACCTTGCATAGCATCTGCAACCAGGGTTTTAGACAGAGATTTGGAGCTACCAGGCTTCCCAACCAAAAAGAGAGGAATTCGTAGCTCAATGCAAATCACCATCATGAAAACATTTTCCTTCAGAGCATTATTTCTTGCAATAGTTTCCCCTAGTGGAACTCCACTCAGAAGAAGATCTTGCATGACTGAAATTTCTTGCATTAACTTGACCGGGGTGAATGTCCCTGGGAAGTATTTACAGATTTTGTTCCTGTACTTCTCTTTGTCCTCCAAGCAAGCATGGTAGCACACACCAATAGCCATAACTAAACACCAGATAATAATGTCTCTTTCATCAGTGTCTCGTTGACTCTGTTCATTTTTTTGTGCTCTCTGCTTATTTTCATACCTGGAAAGTTCTGACAGCAACATTTCATTATTTTGGTAGAACCATGCAAAAACTTGCATGCAACGTTCAACATCCCTCAGGCTTACAAAACTACATTCATCATTTCTTGTCCTCATATACTTTTGTGACGCTGATAAGACATCTGTGATGATCTTGATGTAGTCCTCATGCAAAAACTGGTTTTCAACCACCCTCTCCACTATTTGCTGAATGTACATTTTCTCAGTACGGTCATTAAGCTGTCCAAAATCCCAAACTAATGGAATCATGCTAGGAGGCAAGGCCTGCACCCTGTACACAAGTTGCCGGAGGGGAATGGATCCGAGCTTTTCATCTGTTTGTTCAGCTCGCACTCTATACCCCAAACCAGCTGACTCCAATCTCTTAATCATAACATCTGTGTGTTTCCTGTATGGGTTACATGCAGCAATAATCTGCAAGCCAGTGCTTGGCATCATGGCTTCACCCTCGACTGTCTTATCGCATAGTACTTCTTTAATGCTGCTGATGGCCTCTGTTGTGTTTGCCTCATCAAAGAACAATACAGAGTCAAAACCATAATATTCTTTATTGCTGCATGCAATGGCCTCTGCCTCTCTCACTTTGGTATAAATCATATCAGAGCTTGTTCCTCCATGGACTTTGACCAGTTTCATATTCTCTGTGTTAACTCCACTCCTTCGTAGCTCACACAAGAATTTAATTAACCTGGTCTTCCCGCACCCAGTCTCACCCATGATGATGACTGGAATGCCACACCTGAAGCGCATGTGGATAGCCAAAATCTTCAGTATGTTGTCAGTAGTCAACTCATAAGTTTCATCTGGGTCAAGGGGCCACTGTATTCCCAGAACATTGCAGAGTCGCTCGATTTTCTCTCCTCTTGGGAGACTATCAAAGTCAATGTTAAAAGGAACCCTCTGGAGCCTGAGACCCTCATACAGATCATTAGTCATGATGTTCTTTTTGATCACTCTGTTTGTCGAAGGATCGATGGCATCCACCGAATTCTGATCATTTGGCTGTAGATGAAAGCCAATAAATGTCATGGACACATGGTCATCATTGAAAAAAATGTATGGATGTGGCTCTGATTCCCATCTCTTCCTGACCTTGAAAGGAGCAAGGTCTTCTTCATTAACACCTGAAATATCAATTTGTTGCCTCCCTGGGCTCTGATCAGAGATACTTAGGGAGGGTGTAGCAAAGTCCTTAGCCATGAGTATCATGAAGTCAACCACAAAGTTTTTAAACCCCCTTAAAGTGTCTCCTGTGAATGATGCGTCACAAAAAACAGAAGTCTCACAGTCTCGTAACTGCAGGTTCAAGAACCACGTGAAGTTTCTCAACTCGGCCCAGGAAGGGTCCATGACACCACAGTACAGGAACAGTAACTGTAGGCATTCCACATGGGTTCCTTCAATTCCTCTGTACATAAATCCATCTAAGTTGTTTCCATTGTGGAACTGTTTTAGATACTGGTATGGGCGCTGGTAAGCCTCACTTCTGAATTCTTTATCATCCATAAGGGGGTCATCATGCACAGTTGTGCTTGGAATTTCAGACATCCTCATTTCCAGCTCAAGGACCTCTTTTGGAGTTCGGCAGTAGACGGCTGGAAACACGTTCTGAAAGGCTGTCTGGACAACCTGAATAAAATGCAAAACTGCATAAATGCTGTGATCGAGACAGTTGGAATTTCTTATGTTCAGTAATAAATTATATGAATTGACTTACAGATCTTGGTCCATTTCTATTCACATTTTCTCTAGGCTGGAGGAGCTCAATAATGTATAGGTGCCTACTGCTGCATTTCCACATTCTTCCTTCTGAATCCAAGAGGTAACCCAAAACCAGAAGCCGAAAGAGAAACTCATGGAGACCTTTTTGCACCTACAATGAGGCATACGGTCAACAATGCACGACATACATTTCTTTTCTAAATAAATTATTCAAAAAAAAAAAAACTATTACCGAAGAAGTGATATCAAAATGAAAGATGGTTAGCTCCTTCTTGGGGCCGTTAATCATCGATTGAAGGACAGCATTTTCATCCACTCTTGGCTCTATCAACCGAATACACTTGAGCTGTGAGGGTTTCTTGGTAATCGACTTTAATTTTTCATACAGCCGACGTATATAAAGCGATTTGCCTAGAAAAACAAAGGTTAGGTGTAAATTCATCACATTACATTCAACAATAAAACTGAAGTTTTTAAAAAGATTGTAACTTTATACCCACCAACACCTGCTCTTCTTGAGGATACAACTCCTACATACTTCTTGTTTTTGAAAACAGCAGCAGCACTGGAATAGTCTTTTGGGACTGTGTAGTGCTTGGCAAGATATTCTTGAATTCTGCCAAGGGGTTCTTGGGGTACCATGTGCAGCCGAAACTGACTGAAGACTGAGGGAAGGTAGGCATGTTCTCGATCTTGTCTACAGATCAACACCAGCCTGTAGTCATTCCTGCTCTGAGCCTTGTGGCGTTGGAAAAATTGTTCCACTTTGTAGCTCACTTCATACGTTAGCTGATCTACATATAGCATGGTGTATATCTTCTGTCCCTTGTAACCGGCAGTGAGACAGCGCCTAAGGAACAGCTCTACTTGCTCGTATGAGGTGGAAGAATCACAGAGGAGTACTTCATCATATGTGGGTAGTGGCTCTTCTTCACTGTTCATGTAAATGGAGATACAAGAAGTCGGAATCTCTGTGAAAGGGCAGATGATAAGATTTGGTTTTCCAATGAACAGCCCCCTGGGTAGCTCTCTTTGTACAGTTCTCCGAAGCTTTTTAGGAGCACTCTCATCCTCAACTACATCATTTGTATCCTCATCGGTTTTACTGGGGATGTCAGACAAAATGTCTAAAAGTCTTCCCAAACTTCTGACATCAAGAGATTTGGGAAGAAAAGTTTTCATATTTCTCATGTACTTATTCCAAATAATGTCAAACCTTCTAGTATCATTCTCTGGACCAAAATCAGAAGCGGGGACACCTTCAATATCCATCTCGTATTCGATTTGATTTGAAACATCAGTAAAAGTTTGAAAATCAATGTCTTCATTTTGCTCCGAAGGTTTTGTAAGCATCTCATACTGAAGTTTGTGCAAGCATTGCCTCAAGTTGATGGCAGTGCAATTCGGTTTGATGAAAGAGAGCATCATGAGTGCTTGGTCCTCCAGATTTGCCAAGTTTTTCAACTGACTGCACAGATAAACTATCTGCTCTGCTGTAAAATAGTTGAGGTAGTAATTTTGAGATCTTTGCTTGTCCATGAAATCTTTCCAAAAACTGAGGCAACGCTCCATTTTCTTACAGACATCTAGGAGTTGCTCTGCGACATCACCCTTCAGCATGATAACGCTGGCAACGTTTTCCAAGTTGAAGTTCATAACAATGCATGCTTCATTACTATTACAGTAAATAATTGCCTCCCAAAGTCTGAACAATGGATTTCCAGCTACAAATAAATCAATAAATGCAGAACCTAATCTCTGTACACTGGCAAAAACCTGTAAAAGCAAAAAGACAATATTGTATAACCATATAATATAATGCAGTCAAATTTGGAAAAACAGTGTACTGTTCATGAATTATATGTAAAACAAGTCACACTATTTGGCCCAACAATGGTGGACACATGACCATTACAACCATAGTGCTTTTTACACATCCCATTCAAAATGTAGTCGTGCCCTTTTCAGCCACAAGAGCATTAAGCGAGGCCTGATGCTCATTCAGCATTACAGTTCGAACATGGTGGGTCTAATCAGTAAGATTGAGGAGTCAGCATACAGAAAGGCGGTGCAGCTAAAAGCCTGATGTAAAGCCTGTCTCTAAATTTGGACAAAGCTAAAGTTGTTGGCTGTTGACTTCAGGAGAGCAGAGCGACCACAATCTCCACGGAGTATCCGTCGATGCTCAGTGGAGAATGAAGAGCACTAAATTTCTCTGTGCTCACCTGGCGGCGAACCCCACATGGTCCCCTGAGACCAACTCAGTCACCAAGAAAGCCCAGTCTCTATTTTCTGCAAAACCTAAAAAATGTTTTTCACCATGTTTTTCAGAAGGGTGGGTAATTGACTTTTTTTTAGGTTTTGAGAGCAACGTTTTATGGGAGCAACATTTTAGAGAACACCATATACAGTATGGGTGTGATGATCATAGGTCCACAAACTGTTGCTTTTATAGTTTATGTTTGTGACCCTGTGCTGAAGGGACTAACCTCTGCAAATCGATCTACTTCATTCTGGCCCTGCTCTCCTTTGCCAGACATAAGCATCAGCTTATTCTGAAGGTCCTTAAGATCATCAAGGGAGTAACATCGCATCTCATGGCAATCATCATGCTCCTCTGGAATCCGTAGCTTCAAGACTTTATCCAGACTCAACTTTTAAACAAACAAATAAATAAATAAATAAATGGAAAAAATAAGGGGAAAAAAGTCATAAATTAATTTTAAAAGATAAATAAAATCTTTTTGAAATATCTTTTTGAAAAACTTTATCTAGTTTTAGGACATATTTGAAGATCTGATGACATTTCAGGTCAAATTTATTAAAAAAAAAAAAAATGTAAAGGATTAACAAAATTTCCAATGGCACATTTGTAGAATAAAAACCCTTTTGCGTTTAACAAACCTTCTTTTGGTTCTCTGCATTGATTATGTAGATTCCTTTTGTATTGATAGCTGAAGCTAATGACAAAGATGACAGTTCTACAGATCCGTGGCTATCCTTAACTGTCTTCAACCATTCAAGGTGTCTTGCAGTGTCACGCTGAAAGCAAAAACACATTCAGGAAAATGAAGCCACTATCTATCTCATATAAAGGATAAAAGTGCAAAAAACAAAAGCAGCCCTTACCAGTTTCTTTGGAAGATTGGAATCATTATCAAGTGCTTTCCAAAGCTTCTTCAGTACCTCCTTAAAGACCATGAAACTAGTATCTGACTTTAACTCATACACCATTGAGGAGTAGCCAAGAACAGCATCATGAAAACAGGCCACTCTGTCTACATCCAGATCGTTTTCACCGGCAGAGATAGAGGCCAGGTCCACAAACACCTTCAGCTCATTGATATCTGTAAGGTAGAAAAAATATATTTGAAATATAGGTAAATAAATAAATCATCCACATTTGCAGAGAGCCAGAGAATGTGGACAGAATTAGACATAAAGACACATCTGAAATATATTACAAACATGTTCAATGTTTTGTGCCTAAAGAGGAGGCAAATTGTCAGTGTCACTCGCTCTGCTGAAAAGGTGATTGGCTGCAATTTGCCACCTCTTCAGGACCTGTACTCTTCCAGGACCCTGAAGCGGGCAGTTACAAAAATGTTACATACATGTAACTTAGCTTTGTCATAAACCAAGGAACCAAAACCAATGAATGTTTAACACAAAAGAGACTGAAGAGTATTCCAGCAATGGCCTCAGCAACTGCCATGGCAACACCACACTTAGCTCAGGTGAAAATGGGATGGCAGGACAACCCTAAAGCATTCCTGGAGCTGCCAAGACTCCACCTTTTGCCACTCCTGTCTGGCCCAGAAACTGCCCGTCACCAACATGCTGGAGTACCCAGATCTAATAGGACAATTTTGCAAACAGTCGACCCCTTAGCTGCACCGTCAGCATGTCCATGAGCTGGCCCTCCATAAGCTCAGCCCCCCTCTTTGCATTCACTTATAGGCTATGGGACACCTACCGAAGATGGTTGTTGGCTGAGGGATGCGGTGCCATAGAATCAATCAACAGCAGAGTCGGTCTACCAACCAGTGTTGCTCAATGAGCCCCCAGTAATTGCAACAATCTCCTACTATGCCACCTTTGGACTGCATACACTGTGTACAGTACCAATTATTTTTACTTAGCACAGTAATTATCGTGCATGGTCTTTTGACTGTGTTAAACATTTAACTGTGTTAAACGCTTGCTATATTTGAATGACATTGGCGTTCACAATTTGGAGAGAAGTGTAGAACTACAGCACTAGAATTTAAGGCTTAAAGCACTCTTCATGCACATGACAAACTCAAAACTTAACATTGAACATCAACTCTATGGAAAAAACTACTAAATGCACAGTGATAATGTAAAAACACTATACGTTGCAAACAGGTAACTCAGTTTCGTTTTATTCCATATTAATTGTTAAGTATTTACCTTCAAGCGCTTCCTTGACCCACATAACAAAGTTCTTCCTTAGGCCCAGCTCCTGGAGACAGAGCCTACGAGGCTCTGTGATGTCCACAAGTACAGATTTGGCCTGCATTAGCTCATTGTCAATACTATCAAGAGGCTCCTTTTTGAAGTCCAAGTCCGTCTGGAATAAGGCAAACCCAAAACAAAGGTAAATAATGTTTTAATTGACAACCAACATGGTGCTGCAGGGAAAAGCAAGTTAACCTCGACTGGGATATAGATTACTAAAATTTTCTGACGTACCACTATAAGCAGCTTCTCCAATACTTGGAAGTCTCCTTGAAGGCCAAGTGTCTGCTTCACCTTCATGACTACCTGAGCTGACTCCACTGCCAAGTGAAGTTCGTGATACTGTTCTATCTGCTGAATCCTTCTCTGAATCCACCGCTTGTCATCTGCAGGATCTAGTTTGGACATAATTGTAGCGTCTTCTGCTAATTCTTCATATTTTCCAATGTAGGCTTTAAATATCAGATCGACTTCTTCGAAGGTCATGGTGCCATTTTTTAAGCTATCGTATATCTTCCGATATTTACTGTAGCATGGTTGAAAGATGTCTTCGTAAATCAAATCGAGTGTTGCCCTCGAATCTTCCTCCTCAACATCATCATCTGACTCGCTTTCGCTATTAACCTTCCTAGCAAAGTCTTTAGCTTGACTCTCCCAGCAGATCTTAAAAATATAGCTGTCTTTATATGTGTGTAGAGTCTCAGCCATGTCGCGAATATCGTCATCAAGGTCAAAGTAGGTGACGACACCAGCCATTTTGGATGGGATCTGGTCAAATGTATGAACCTCCATGAACTTATTCAGTTCCATCTCATCAATATCGACCTGGTGCTTTGCTTCTAGACTGTCAAAATCAACTGAAATGAGAGAAAATGTGAAGTAGTGGAACAATCCCTTATACACGTACTGTACATAACCTGCAAAAGTCTAAAAACTACATTTATGAGCACATCTTATATACCTGTTACATGCTCCTGAATTTTCCGACACATTGCAATGAGCCCTTTAACAAGCTCACTGTCATGATATACAGCGTTCACCTCATCCTGACGTGACTGAAGGAGCCTCCTCATGGCGTTGGTATCTTTGCATTTGGCATTTTCACAGAGGCAGTCTGGTGTGGGGGAAAAAATACACCAGATAATGCATTAACATTTCTGATATTGTTTCTTAGAAATTTTTTTTTTCTGAAAATTTGCATTTTAGTGGACAAACTAAATCATTTCAAGCAATAACGTTGCGTAATTCAGTGTGCATCCCAACAACCTTCCAGTGAGAAGTTAGATAAAGACAGCTAAACGACATGATTACCTATTTTTAGTAACTCGGTGAAAGTATTCTTCTTCGCCAAGATGTGATTGAGAACTTTAATTCTTATGCTTCCTCTGATGAGCTGATCGGAAATATTGGTAAACAATGATGTTGCCATGGCAAGTCTTTCTTTAGCCTCTTGAGAAAGCTGATCAATCAGTTTTTCATCGGCACCTACAGTGAGTTAAATAAATAGTGTGAATACATTTCAGGAGAACGTTCAAGACAAATCATGTCACGTGGAGAAAAAAGAAAAAATTTGCTACCATGAAGTTGGAAAATATTCTTGGCTGCTGTCCAGTTGAGAAGGTGCCTGAGAATCACCTCATCACTCTCGTGGTCAGACCCAATCTCAGTTTTTGGCCACGATTTTTGAATAATTGCAGAGATGAGCTTTCCAAACTTCCAGTTTATTTTGCATCTCTCAAATAGTCTTGCCTCAGTCTTAGCCTAAAAAAAAAAAACCACAGATTAAAACATTTGTAAAAAAAAAAACAAGTAACACTGTATGGGAAGCTAAAGTGCAATAGCTGGACCCGAGAAATGACGAGATCAAACTCTTTTCCTGAGGCATTACGAGTTATCCAAGATGAGATGTGGCAAGCATTTTTTTTTAATAATTGCAAATAACTATGCTAATGTGCCTTAATAAAATGAATAAAAATGCTATTAAATTATTATCAAATACTCAGTATAAATATGAACGATCATTTATACACCCTTTCCCTTGCCACCTGTTTTTTCTGTTGCAGTTACCGCATTTAAGTCCGAATTTCTACATTTGCTGGCTCTAAAATTTGCTCTAAAATGACTTATGAAAAATAATTTCATTTCAAACCGTTATTAAAAAGTTCATCATTCGTTTTTTTTTTAGTAATTTCTTTAAACATTGTGATCATGATTTTGTGCAAGTTTGTCTTCAGACGTCTAGTGCACTCTTTATGTTATCTAGGTATCTAGGCTTGTATGTGAGATAAGACATTATATAAGACGAGATATGCAGGAAGACGGCCTCGAGGGCTTGACTTATGGCACAGCGGCAGATGACTATCCGCTCCCTCTGGACTGATTTAGGACAGCTAATGTTATGCTATGCTAAGGAGTCCCAAATGGCATACTCATGCACTATTCTGCATCAGTTTATAATCTAAATAGCATTAGAAAAGTGTCCACACTGTTAATCCCAACAAGACAAGCAGCAATTATTTAACCAAAAAAAAAAGAAAAGTGTGGAATGTTGGACACTTCATGCATGAACGTAGCTTTACTTACATAGCAGAACAGGGGTGGGGCTACCATATCTTTTAAATTAGCCCAAATTATGCGATTTAGATTTTCTGCTAATGCTAAATTGCGTTAAGAAGAAAGGGTGGATAATAAAAAAAATAATACGAAAATTTCGATTCGAGATTTAGCACTAAACGATACACTAGATGGTAAGAGTACACAGTGCGCATAGTGTGTAGTACAGCCACATTTGCATTGTATTTCCTTTTCTATTGATCGTGTAATCATAAGAAATTTCATGTCAGTTTCAACATTGAATTTTTTACTTAAGATTTTACTTACTTTAGCAGAGAATAGACTATACATTGACAAAGCTGTTTTGTTACGATGTAAATAGAAGAACGGAGGTGATGACAGCTGTCTTGGTGCTGCAGTATAGGTGAATTAATCTTACAAGAGAAATGTGTAATACCTGACACATTGAGGTGACCGCTTGTAGGGCACAATTCTCAATACTTCTTGCCACGTAAGGATGGGAGTTATTAAGCTCCTCAATTCTACCGCAGTACACTTCAATTTGATTGATTGAAGATTCCTGAAATGAAATGTGTTATATAAGCAATACGTACAGTAGTTTTACTGAACTGATCTCATTCTCAGATATAGACGCTCCATACCTGTTGAAATTTTCCTTCAAAATCTCTAGTAAATGTGTCCCTCCATTCCTTGGTAAATTCTTCACTTGTAAAGCTTATGGAGATAATGTTGTTCCACATCTATGGTGAAGTAGAGAGTAGAGCTAATGATGTGTGTTCTTCACTATTAAACTGAAAAACTGTGCTAATAACTGTACAAGGAGTTCTTTTCTCACCTCAATCTCTGATGTGAGGCTGGTACTTAAAGTGTAGGACTGAAGCAGTTTTCCCTTAAACGTCTGGCTTATCCACGTTCTGATAGTTTTCAGTGCCACTGACAAAATCTCAATGATCTTTGAGGTATTCTCTATGGCCTTTTGACTCAAGTCTTCCTCTTGATTCTCCTTAAAAAAGAAACCCACACCATTAAAGATAGTAATGAAAGCTATGATTTACTAACGTGGAAAAAACATCCACAAAACCAATGTAAAATTAGTTACTAGCAGTCAGCCACTGCAGATTTTCCAGATTCTGAAATCAAGCAAATTCTGCAATATTCAGCTGAGCATGCAACTTTTCTAAATTACCACAGATTTTCCACAAGATGCCAAGACTCCTCGTGTGACATCATCACAACCACATTCACCCAAAACCCTCTAAATTCAGTGTGTCGCACATGAGTAAAGCCATCATAGAAAGTAATAAGGTGTCTTCACTAATAGGAGTTTAGAAGAAATTGTTGGCAATTTTGACAGTTAAAAAAAATTGTAAAAATCTAAGCTTTTTTTGGCAGCAAACAAAAGTCCACAAACTCCTAGAGGGACTGTACAGAGCCTAGAAATGATTGCATCGATCATATAACAAAACAACACTTCTCTACTATGCAAGTCAGGGCTTTTCCATCCAAAACTGCACAATACAATACCATGGCCATGTAAAGAGAGGATGATTTTTTTTTTAAAGTTGGGTTTTCTGTTTGCATGGTAACTCACCAAAACAATAAAGCAGTCGTTAGACAAAAAAAAAAAGAAATAAACGTTCACCTTCACCATCAACAAGTTGATCACTGATAATTGAGCCATTTAACATAATGAATAATCAGAAGCTCAGAAAATAATCAGAATTTCTGGTGCACCAAAGACAAGTAGACCATGAGATGCAAATATAAACACCATTGTTCCTCTAGGGCTTTCATACTGAATTAACCCTGGGATGATGATGATGTTATAAACCCTGCTTTTAACCCCTTTAACACTTAACACTTAAATTTTTTTTTACCCCTGGTTATTAAAACTGGTAACCCGGCATTGCCGTGCCAAACAAGTACAGGGAAACATGTCAATCACAGTGAAGAGGAAACGGTTTCATTTTTAAGTTTTGGTCAGAAAAGTCTGTTCAGGACATAATGTATATATGATAAAGTCAGAAATCAACAAACAAAACTAATCAACTACAAAGCTGCAGCAGACCTGTGCTGTGGTGTTTTTTTTTCAATTATGTGACACAAGATAACCCAGGATTGTGTTTACTTGGTGTTTATAATAACCCAGGGTGAACTACTTCAAGGGTGAAAAGCCTTTTCTGTATTACTGAATTCCAAGCAAAATGTAAAAGGCGATTTAGCTTCATATATTGCTAATAGATTCACTTTGACATACCTGTTTAAGGTGAGACTGGGAAAATTCTGAAACCGAAACCACAAGGTTCAAGCAAGCAATTGGAATGTCTGTAAAACTATGTGTGTAGGAAGACTTTGTTCCTTTGCATATCTTCTCCAGAAGCTTCACAGCTGCAGCTAAGCAGTTCCTCCCATAGTCTTCAGAGAAACATCTACAAAAGACAATCAACAAATCCATAGCTGAGATCAGTTTATCCCAGTTGAATACAATGTCTTTTCAATAATGAGTCAATCTGGCAGTATCTAGCATTTCAGTACGAGATCTTATCAGTACCAGAACTCATTCCAATGTCTCATTAAGGTGACTTTAATTAACGTTATTCTGTTCATTAGTTAGTAATCTGGGCTTGACTTACCTGTATTTCTGTTCAAGAAGCTGGCTTTGAATGAAGGTCAGAGCATCAGATACATTCTGTGGAGAAACATACGATTCTACTAGCAGAAAATGCAACTAAGACATAATAAATAAAATGAATCTTGTCACCAAGAACTACACCAATAGGAGCACTTGGAAAATATCGACATATTTTATTCCTTAAATAATAATAATTTATTTCGATTTTGATACTAACGGAGGAAGTGGTGTAGGAAATATCCGCTGGAGCTTTGAAAAAGAAAAGGTGCAACATGTCTAAAAGCTCCACTTGGATGATAGTGCTGCATTCCGCCAACTGATCAACAGACAGCAGGAACATCCAGGATCGAGCCAGCAGCTTGTCCACTTCCACAAGGTGACTGTTTGCTTTCATCAGATTCAGCATGGATCTGAAAAGATATACCAGGTGTAGCAGGTTAATGCCAAACAAATAATAATACGAAAAGATACACGTTCTCAATTCCATCAAACACTTTATTAGGAACAGTATCGTAATAGCGTGTAGGGCCTCCCTTTTCTTTCAAAACAACCTCAATTCTTCATGCCATGAATTCCAAAAGACTTGGTGCATCATGCTGGAATTAGCCATTTGAAGGTGGGAGATTGTGGTCATGAACACATGGCACATGGACAGCAACAATATACAAATAAGCTGTGCCATTCAAGCAATGATTGACCGGTAGCAATAATCCCAAAGTGAGTCAAGAAAACATTGCCCTCAACATTACACCATCTCCACCGGCCTGGACTGCTGATGCAAAACAGATGAGTCCATGGATCCATGCTTAGGCTTGTTTGGATTTTCCCGTTGAAGGTCACACAGCGAATAATCTGTTTCCTCCTAACTCTATCCGATCTGATGTGCTCGTTCCTCCAGCTTGTTTATCCATCTTTGCCTCATGTCTTTTCCTCTCTGCTACAGTCTCTAACACATACAGCATAGCTGCTCTTACTACGGTCTTGTATAACTTTACTTTGATCCTTGCTGACACCCTTCTGTCACACAACACACCGGACACACTTGTCTGCCCTCTCCAACCCACCTGCACTTGCCTCTTCACCTCTTTTCCACACTCTCCTCTTTTGCACACTGGATGGAAACCATGGATTCATGCTATTTGTGTCAAATTCTAACCCTACTATTGTCTTCTGCTCTTCTGCCAGGTTATGGTATATGGTTGTGGTTAAATATAAAGCATTCATTGAATGAGTGGTGACTAAATAGTACTGTATGTGACACAAAAACGTATAAAACGAGTAACAGAAAAAGTACCTTAGATCTTGTGACGTTAATGACTTTGTAGAGGCCGCTTTCAGTCCTTGTAACCCAGCCCATGCCTGCTCATTTTTTGTGTTCGCAGTGAGTGAAACCGGTTCAAATGGTTTTGAGGTTCCCTTGAGCAGATGCAGAAGTGGGATCGTAACAATCCATCGTGGCATCCCTTCTCCCCTCACGGTGTTAATCAGATCCACCAATGTGTCGGGCAAACTAGAAAGTTAAAAGGTCAAGTTAAATGTTAACGTTCCAGTACAGAGTATTTCTATATGAAGAATCTATATATAAAAAGTATTTATTCTGGTTCGGAAATTGTACATTGTAAATAACCAACATAAAATACAAAAATGTGTTTATAAGCATTTTATTAGTTGTTTTCTGAAATACTCCTTGGTCCAAATCCAGACCACAGTTCATTAGTTGAAAATCCCTGGCCTAGTAAGTAAGTAAGTAAGTAAGTAAGTAAGTAAGTAAATAAGTAAATACAAATGGTTGTTTCCATGACTACAATACTTTCTGGTCTATATTTCACTTTCATTTCTTCATCTAATTTGAATTAATTATCAGCCATACTGTATATAAAAATTTTTAAAAAAAATTCTTCTGGGATTACATGGAGTACTTTTTTTGTGATTGTTGTGGCCAAAATGCTTGATTTTGAATTGTACGATGAGGCACATGATGCATCTCGGTCCAAATCTGTGAAAACTCTGAAGTAATTTTTAAAAATAAATAAATAAATAAATGCAATCTCGCTTGCTTAATTTTGCATTAATTTCTGCAATCGCAAAATCGTGATATCCTGGAGGGACAGATTCATATAACAAAGTATAGATTAATAGATATTTCAGGTATACATTTAGAATTTCATATTTTGGACAAATGCACAAGTACAGCCAATAAGTTTTAATACAACAAGATATTATATTGTGTCTGGCAGTCTGAAGCATATGGCATATGGCATTTGAGGCATTTATGAAATCTGGGGCAAATGGCATTTAATCTGTAAAGAATGAAAGTGCACCCACTCTTTCAAGCATGAAAATGACTCCTGGATGTTGGTCCAAAAAGGTATAAACTCCTCTTTAGGCAGATTTGGCAGACAAAGGGCAGAACAAAGACGGCTAAGTTCCCCCCATTCGAGCTGAAGGTTGTACTGCTTCCACAAGTACAACATAACGATCGCAGGCTTCAGAGGCTCCTTAATGTATTGACTTTTTTTTGAAGCGCCATCTTTCTGCAGTTCTGGAGTGACATGTTCAATCACAAAGTTCTTTAGGAGTTTACTAACCTAACAGGAAAAAAAAGGAAGAACAGTTGTATGCACTCTTATTATTTACGCAAGAAAAATATGGTAGATGTGGCGTCCAATTGACATCGTTAACACTCACATCTTTTTCAGTGTAATTCAAGTTTGACCACTTTTTCCCCTTCTCTTCAAACACGAAGGGGTTTCCGTAGACCTGATGGAACTGCTTGAGCTGTGTGATAAAGTTTCGGAGATTGATGTCAGTCCAGCTTGTGAGAAAATCAAAGATTGTCTTAAGCATAACTCGCCCCGCAATCTCTCGTCCTTCAATCACACTTTTCCTCTGTTCAGGCCAAATGTTCTCCTTTAATCGTTTAAACATTGACTTAGAAGGTTCTGCGCAGATGATGTCATCATACTGATGCCATTCTCCTGTAACAACACAAACAGATCAGATCATGTCCACAAACTTTTTAATCTGCACCTTTTGAATATGCTGAATATATCTACTTGTGATAATACATTTGACTGTTATATATAACATTTTGTCTCAGCCGAACCCATTCAAAATTCACTAAAACTACACAATATATATACACGATTATCTAGACTAAGCAATGTAGCCTAGTTTCAGCAATGGATTATGAAAGATTCTCCTCACCCTCTGCATTAAGTAGTTGTCCTTTAACAAAAAGACATCGGTTTGTGGTTTCATTCGAATCCAATTTGTAGATGTACTCGTACTCATATTTTTCCTTTTTGCTCCTGTATACCACATACTTGTAGGGTATTGACACAGCTTCTGCTTTGGCCTTTGTAGACACCAGACTCCCATCTACGAGAAATCCATGTTCACCGAGATCCCTGAAACCATACATGAGTTAATTCCATAGAAATTCCATTCCATATAAGTTATGAACACAAAACCTAGACAATAGGAAACAGCTCAGTCTTACTGTGTTACACTCAGCTCCAATAGGTCTTTGTTCCAGTCACTAATCTGAGGGCCAGCCCTTATAAATATGCGATCTTCATTGGGGTCAAACTTAAAATCCTTTGACAAGACAGCATGAAAGTAAATGGTGAGTCTCTCCTTTGAGGAAAGCTGCTGAGTTGAAGTGGGAATTCTGGAGTTGATCAGAAGTGAGTATTAGTAAATTAGCAAGATGTATACAGATGACAATCTACTCTGCCTAGATGAAAACAATAAGCCTTTCATAAGACCATAAGATTCACAAAATACCTCTCTGGTGGAATCTCTTTCCTTGAGTCACTTCCTTCTCTTTTGTTTTTCTTAGACTGCTGACTTTTCTGGCCACTCAAAGAATCTCCTTTCCCATGAGCAGACTGCAGAGACTGATGATCTTCCGTTGATGGTGGATCAACACTGGAGCTTTTATTTTTTACCTGCGCATGAAAAGAACCAGTTTTCAACGTGATTCATCACAGTGTATTTTAAACCATATATTACGTTAAATGTGCTAGCATATTCTAAGGCTTTACCTCAGGTATGCTCTCTGGTCCAAACACCATTCCAGATTTCTTTTCTTCCTTGTTTACACTCCTTGTTTTCTGTGTGCCTGGTTCAGCATCGGCATTTGCAGATTGATCAACATTGGCATTCTGATCCAGCATGGGTTGTGTCTGGCTTTGCGTCTTATTAGATTCATCTTTCTGGCTTTGTGATTTCTTAGATTCATCTTTCTGGCTTTGTGATTGCTTAGATTCATCTTTCTGGCTCTGTGTCTTATTAGAGGTGTCTTTCTGGCTCTGTGATTTCTTAGATTCATCTTTCTGGCTCTGTGATTGCTTAGATTCATCTTTCTGGCTCTGTGATTGCTTAGATTCATCTTTCTGGCTCTGTGATTGCTTAGATTCATCTTTCTGGCTCTGTGATTTCTTAGATTCATCTTTCTGGCTCTGTGATTTCTTAGATTCATCTTTCTGGCTCTGTGATTTCTTAGATTCATCTTTCTGGCTCTGTGATTTCTTAGATTCATCTTTCTGGCTCTGTGATTTTGTAGATTTGACTGTCGTGCTTGGCATGCTGCTGGGTTCATCTTTTTGATTTTGTGCCTTAAATGCATCCTTCTGAACTTCATGCTTGGGTTTCTTTTGGTCACTCTGCTGTTCTTCTTTCAGTGCTTCAGGTTCTGCTGGAATTGAGCCATCACTGCCCAGCTGAGTGGACTCTTGGTCACACTGTGATTTTTGGTCTTGCATTTCTCCAAGACAAACTTTATCGCCTTGTTCTCCTGATGCCAGGGTGTTATTAGCATTTACCTCAGGTAAAGCAGGTTCCTGAAGCATCATGGGATCGCCAGTCTTTTCTTTTTCTGGGTTGATGAGAGATGATCCAGGAGACACGCTGGTCTGACTTTCAGCCATGTCAGGAGTCTCATCCATAGGACACACTGATTCCTCGCTGTCGGAAGACATAGCTTCCTCCTGTGTCTTTGCCATGTCTTTATCAGTCAGGGAGATGTCAGAGAGATCAGAGGTCAAAGACAAAGGACCTCCTTCTTTCTCCAAAACTCTCCTTTTCTTCTTCTTCTTTTTTTTCTGTAAATAACATATGATGAGATTGCATTTGAGACAGCTGATGCTCCCAATATATTTGGTCTAACATCAAATACCTAACACTATGAGGTAAAGAAGTACCTTTTTTTTGACCTTTGGGCTGTTGTCGTTTGGCCTTTTAGGAGACTCAGCTGTTAGAGGAGACTGAGGCTGAGGCAAGACTGAGTCTGATTTTGCTTCTGTTGTCATTTCTGCCTCAGCTGCCTGTGGAATGACTTCAGACCGTGTAGACTCTTCTGGCATTTTGTTCGATAAAATACCTGATAAAATGATAAAGAAAGAATTATAAAACAACTGCCCAGATTTAACTGCTGCATTTCTATCACACTTTGCCTCATTCCATTGCAAGAAATACACAATTTAACAAGTACTATTTGTTAAAAGAGAAACAGATGTATTTGTGTAACCTATTTGGGTTTCCTCGGTTGGATTTGTCTCTGATTTTGCTGTAAGTGGGTTCCCACACTGACTGCAGAACTTTGCAGTCTCCTCCAAAGCAACATGATTACACTTTGAACACTTCATCCTGAAAACAAAAAAATGTCTCAAATTTAATATCAGGGTTACATTCCATACATTACTCATACATTAATGGTGTCTATTGGTAGAATTAATAACATTAAGATAAACATGCCAGCAAAATGTCTCCTATAGCATATTAAAGTTACTGCTTTTTTTTACTTTTAAGTGTCACCCATCTAAAGATTATGGTTGCATCATACTGTTAAGCACAGAATTGGTCTTTGGTCAAAAGAATACAGAGGTTTCAGCAGAGGTTTGTTTGTTTTTGTTTTTTTCTTTTGAAAAAAATCTATAGATTATGAAATCTTTTTTAAACAGCATTTTCAGGCCATCATACCTTGGCACATCAGGCAAAGATCACCATGCTAAAAAGTATAACAATATTAAAGGTGGGGTCTCCGATGTTTGAGAAATGCTTCAGAAAACTGAGTCGGGTCGACAAACTAAACAAATTTCAAAACAAATGTGTAGCCAATGAGCTGACATTAGCAGAATGCGGTTTTAACATTGACGTGGAGGATAAAAACAAAGAAAGAAAGCGAAGAAAGGCTTATAAAGCAAGAAGTAGGACCCGTGTTAATATAGGATCAGCTTTCCAGCGCTGGAGAAAACTAAAGCTAAACGCTGTTACTACACAAATAAAACCTCTTTTCTATTGTAGTAATGTAGAAAGGCAGCTACAACCGCGTTTTACTAGTAACAGCATTTAGCTCAGGAGTTACTGACCTAGGAAACTCCAATCTGTGAATATGCAGCCAACTTTACTTAAGATGCCGAGGTTGCTTTTTTCCTTCTCGACAGGTGAGTAACGTTAGTTACTAATATATGCCGTCCTTTGCATTTACATTACATTTACAGCATTTGGCAGACGCCCTTATCCAGAGCAACGTACATACTGTGAGTGCTTAAATCTCTAACATTGAATACATTAATGCTGGTTCACTAGGTTACATACTTAAGATACCATGAGTTTAAAGTGTCAAAGGTATTTTTATTTTTTTTTGCATGATTATGCTTGTGTGTCATTTTTGCCTGTTTGTTTATCTGCAATCGTATTGTTCTTCCCTTCAGCTGTGATAAAGACACATTTCTTTCATTAGTTGCCTGGGTTACGTATGTGGACAGGGGTGGGACCCATTTGGGTTAGGGGCGTGTTTGTTTTGGTGATTTTTTTATGTTAACATTGGCTTTCAAATATCGGAAACCCTATCTTTAATAGTGCCTTCCAGAATTACTGGCTCTTTACAGAAAAATTCTAAGCTAGCATTTTGTCTTAAAATATTAGACATTTTATATTATAGATAGATAGATAGATAGATAGATAGATAGATAGATAGATAGATAGATAGATAGATAGATAGATAGATAGATAGATAGATAGATAGATAGATAGATAGATCCTCTGCATCCTCTACTCTCGCACCTATTAGCTTTATATCCTCTTTTTACACATCCATATATTTCCTCTTTGGCCTTTCTCTTGACCTCTTACCTGGCAGCTCTATCTCCAACATCCTGTATCCTCATTGTTCTACTTCCCTCCCTCTCGTTCATACACATGTATTCTGTCTTACTACGACTGACTTTCATTCCTCTTCTTTCAAGATATGCGGCATCAGTGCTTAGCTCCTCAGTGTTTGCTCTGTTATTGTTAGTTTTTCCTTTTCTGTGTCAAGGAAATCTGATCAGTTTCACCAGGGATGAACTGCTGAACATTCGGCAGTACACACCACAAGATCTTTTACCAGTTTTTGATTATTCAGACGTTTTGCTGAATATTGTAGTTGGCGGAGCGGTGCTCTCGTGAAACTCAGACAGCGCGGTTTAAGAACGCACCGCCTAGCATCCATCTGGCAAATCTCCGCTCTCTATCCAAAAAACGGGGAAAAAAAACCCTCTCTGCTCACCCGGACAAATAAAGATTTTTCGAACTCTGCTGCTCTCTGCTTCACAGAAACCTGACTGAACAACACCATTCCGGACAGCGAGTTAAGTCTGCCGGGCTTTCAGCTCTTTAGAGCAGATTGCGACGCAGAATCAACGAAGAACCTCAAAAGAAACCCAAAACCCAAAATTACCGGACTTAATGACTACAGACCTACAGTGGATCACCAGCTTTCTCGCATGTGAAAACATAACTGGAAATAAAGCTCTTTCTGATTCTGAATCAGATTTCCAGAGCAAACACCATTGTCCACAGCGATTCCTGTCTGACTTCATCTATCAACTTGCCCATCACCTTAGCAAACAAGACGGGACTCAAAGCCGATCCTTGATGTAGCCCCACCTCCACCTTAAATTCCTATCTCTGGCCTATAGCATGTCTCACTGCTGTCATACTCCTCCCATACATATCTTGAACTACTCTGATGTACTTCTCAGCCACTCCTGACATCCTCACACAGGACTCTCTGTGCGTCTCTATTAACATTCTCAGGGCAAAATTCCCAGTGACCATTCACATGTTTAAATTTGGCACATTTTATGCCAGATGCCCTTCCTACTCTCTATTTGTTCCTAGCATCTTTTTATTGACTTAAACTAAGGTATAAATATGAGTTTGCATCGGTTCAACATCTTTTACCTCAGAGAAAAGCAAAGACATTTTAACACAAAAGTGACAGCACTAATCAGCTGACAAATACATAAGATATTAAAATATTAATATAACTAAAATAGATATTAAGCACAATTAGTATTATAACAGAGCACTCATTTCTGAAACAGTTGCACATTTCCCAAAACCAGGAGGATTGCACTATATACACAGACATACATAAACAGTGATCCATGTCCTCACACATTATCACATTCAAGAACCAATACTTATTTCAACATGATCTGTAGGTTCATATACTTAATAAGCTTTATTTACAACCCAAGTACCACTGTATGTACTTTCTATTGACTCCCTTTCTGCTGATCACAAACTCCTTTGTAATCATGTTTGCTGTATTCTTTGTTTGTTCTGAATGAGTTCATTGTTTTGCTTCTTCAGAAGGTCAAGAAACTAATAAATGGTACTAATAATCAAACACTGAGTGGCCATTTTAGTTTTAGGTACAATACACCAGTCATGCCTTCACTCATTGGGCTGGAACAAAACATCTCACCATTGCATCATATAACAATGTGTTTACCTGTTTATTCAGAGCAACACATCTACAACTGTACATGCATATTGTGTTATAGGTTCACCTGTTTACATATAAACGAATAGCATGCATTTTTAAGCAAAGTAACCTGTCTTACTTCACTTGTCAGTGTAAAGTGTATAGTTAGTTAACAATCTAAACCAAACTACAGTAGTATTGCTGAGCTTAACTCGCGCGCGCGCACACAAAACAAATATCATGACATCCAGCAAGCTAGCTAGCACTTTTTACTCCTCCTGTTAGCTAGCTAGTAAGTCGTGTAGCTTTCTTGCTAGCTAACGCTGTTTCTCGATGATGCAAGATTATAAATAAATAAATAAATAAAACTTGCTTCCATGTTACCTTCCATGTTTACGTTAGCTATCATCGTGCTAACTACAGTATATCAGCTAACTACTTCCGGTAAAAATAAATAAATAAATAAAACACACGAGCACGCAGTAAGATGTTCATAAGAAAGGACAGTTCCTTACCTCTACAGGTGTATCACTGTCTTTAGCATCATAGCCAGGTTAAAGAGTGTCACGCTGAGTCGGTAGTGCAAGCGTTTGCTGCATGATCTGCTGATTCACATCGCAAAGGGGGGGAAAAAAGAGCTTTCGTTTTAGAGCAAATGAAATTACAGCACGGCTGAAGTTTCGTTTCATGGGAAGTGGGCGTGATGTCACGAGTCCAGGACGTGGACCTCATGATAAACACGCTGGAGTTTATACAGCACCGTGGAGATACACAAGTAAACAAGGTAGGATAACAAATAAGCAAGGTAGTAAAATCCCCTTGTTCTCTCCTCTCCTGCTTCCTGTCTTTTTTTAAGGGATCCACAAGGGAGCTTTAGATGAGTTTAATATCTGATGCTTACTTAGTACTTTGAAGGTTCATTCAAATCAAGGACAAACCAAGTAATTCATTAGCATGATAGATATAAATAAGGGTTTAGTTTTATTTCCCCTAAATAACATCTTGAGGTTTAAGTGAAGAAAGGAGAATTGTGTTTGGTTAAAGATTAAAGAGTATTATTTGCCAGGCTCTGAAAAACTATTATGGATTCAATTTGGTTCCTGCTTCAGGGTTTAAACTGTACCTAGTTATTTATGTGACAGGAGTTGTCATATCTCTTCAATGCATTGGAACTACAAAGGGACTTTATCAGTTGTACTGTTGGAAAATGTTTCGCAACTATTATATCTCAACTCCAGTGACCACATGACCTACAAGCTTCGTTCTTTTTTTTATTTTTTTTATCTCCAACAGAGATGGCCTCCATGTCGTCCCTTATCCCACTGCTTCTCCCAGAAGATGAGTTAATTTGCTGCATCTGCCAGACTCTCCTCAGTAATCCTGTGACTATACCATGTGGGCACAACTTTTGCATGACCTGCATTAGCAAACACTGGAAATTTGGCATTTCAAACTTTCGTTGCCCCCACTGCCGCAGTTTGTTCACCTCAAAGCCAGTTCTAAAGACCAACACTATCCTTAGTGCTATAATGGAGCATGTTGAGGAGGTGTGGCCACAGTCTGAGGATGTCTCATGTCCAAGTGAAAAAATGGTCAACTGTGACATCTGTGAGGAGGGAAGACAGCAGTCAGCAGTCAAGACCTGTGTGACTTGCCTGGCGAGCTTTTGCAGCGTGCACGTAACACCCCATTTGAATAGTCAGGTGCTAGCTAAACACTGCCTGTGCTCACCAGTTTCAGACACCACAGATCTGCTGTGTAATAAGCATGCCAAATTGCTTGAGGTTTTCTGCTTGAACCACGGGGCTGCCATCTGTTGGCAGTGTACAGCAAAGCATCGGAAGTGTAACACCCGCTCCGTGGAAGTAATGAGGACGGACTGGAAGGTGAGCCGAAATAATAGGAGCGTTCAATTCAATTGTGTTTATATAGCACTTTTAACAATGGACATTGTCTTAAAGCAGCTTTACAGAACATAAAATGCTTATGTATGTTTACTTGAATTTATCTGTAATGAGCAAGCCTGTGGCAACTGTGGCAAGGAAAAACTGCCTTGGTCTATGGAAGAAACCCTGAGAGGAACCGGGGTCAAAAGAAAACCCATCCTCACTTGGGTGACATCCGAGAGTGTGATTATAAATTATAAACACTGGAGAGTTGGATTATAAATAATGTTCTTACTACAGTCATATACAGTCAATTGGTGCTGTGTAAACAGAAGTTCCCTTGCAACTTATAAATTAGCTCAGCATCTGAGTTCATTATAGATTCACACCAACTCCTCTGTGCCAAAGCCTTCAAATGCTCAATGATGGAGATACAGCATGTGTAGAATGTTATGTAATTGTATTGATTATTCTTATTATTCTTCTCAAAGTATATTAAACATAAGCGTAAGTGGTGTTGATAAACAAAACTGATTCAAGCTAAATCACTTGGTTTGAGAGCATGACTCTTATGGTGAGCAGGTTTGAGGGCATGGCTCTTTGGTTGAGAGATTAGAACAAAAGGAGCATTGCATGAGCAGTCAGTATTCAACATGAACACATGTGTGTGTGTGTGTGTGTGTGTGTGTGTGTGTGTGTGTGTGTGTGTGCTTACAATGTTTACATGTTTTAGGATGATTTACTAGGTGTATATTTTAAACTAAATCTGTTTAGTCAAGTACAAACAAAAATAAGAACTATGAGAAAATTGCATCTACTGTAAGAGTGAAATGAAAGGGAATTCACATTAAAAAGCTTAACTCACATTTTCATAATATTGATTGAATTCTTATCTGGAAACTATACATTTGAATTCTTTTGCTTTGCATGTAGCACATGTCACTTTCTATAGCGGCTTTGAAACTTCAGCTTCGTTCAAAACTATGATTTATGTGTTCATTATAACATGCTTGCTATTATTACTCATCCACTTAGGCTGCAATCGAGCCAGTTGCAACAGAAGCTCAGGACAGAAAGGATGCCACTAATGAACTCTTGGAAGCATTGCATATTATGTCAGATGGTGTAACGGTAAGATTACCGGGTAAACAGACCCTTTTTCATAGAGTTACAACATTTAAGACAACAAGCAGAGTATATTTTAGAGGTCTTCCATTTAATAAATCAGGGCTCTCAGATTCAGAACCACAACCCTACAGATTTTTCTCCTTTTTTAATTCAGCCAATGAAGCCCGTAATAATAATGTGATGTTAAAGGTATGTGATAAGGGCTGATACTACTAGAAAAATACTCAGAACATGGTGGAAAGGAAAACTAACAATAGTTCATACAGACAAGTCCAACATAGAAAAATATAATTCACTTTAAAATGATGTTATTATCATTTCTCTTTTTAGTGTAGTCTGAGCACATCTGGTATCTTAAAATGACTTGCAAGAGCCACAGGTATATAACCTATAGAACTGCTTTAAAACCTTGAAAGAATTTTTTTTTTCCAGATTTCCCGTATTTTTCCATATTTCTGCTTTCAGGTCTAAATATAAAATGTAATATAGGAATGAAAACCCAAAGATCATTTCACTAATTGCATGCAAATAGTTCTGAAAACACTATAATGCTTTATTTGATTTGAATATTTGATGTAATGTTCACCCCATCTTCCAATTAGTATGTTTCTCTTCCAGAAAGAGACTCACCACTCCAAGGAACATTACCACAAAAGTCTTGGCTAATTATCTAATGATACAAGACGCTGTTCCATTTGGTCACCAGATTTTTCCCCTGCAGCTTTATATTACTTTCCGTTTTTGCCCAGGCTCTTACTAATGGAGGAATCAGTAATGGTGTCCTTGTAAATGCAAGCAATGCCTGCAGTTCCCTTAGATGGCCTTCTGGGTTCTTGAGACTTTCAGAATATCAGTTGATGCATTATTGGGGGAATTCTGGTAGGCTGATAACTTCTGGGAATTACCACAGTTTCCAGTTTTCTCTATTAAGACATACTGGCTTTTATTATGGTTCACTGTATAAAGTCTAATACATTTCAGTAACTTTCCTTCACATCACATACAGAAATTCTTTTATTTTGGGTTAGCATGCTGTTTGTTAAGACCTTTTAGCCTATGTCATGGTATTACTGGAAAGGCACTATTTAAGAGTCCCCCTAGGTGTGTTTACTCTGATTAAACTCAACTACCAATTGAAATGGGTTGATTATGTAACTACAGGGCAAACACTTTTCAAAAATGTATCACTAGAACCTCATAGTCCTCATTTTATCAACACATACTTATTAGGACTCAGGGTTAGTGCATAGTGTAGGAATGTATTCATGGCAATTCTATTCTATGAGATACAATGTCAGAAACCAGAAAAGCATGTCTGTTTGAGATAACAGCTTTATTCAGCATTGACAGATTTTATTTACACTGTTCACCCCCTTGAACTTTTTTGTACAAATATTTGTATTACAGTAAATAAAGTATTTTGCACTTTCAATTGTTAGAAAATGTTTAAATCAAATGTTCATCGTTAAATCCAGGTTCTAATGCTACAAAATGTGGATAAAGTCAATGGGAATACTTATGCAAGGCACTGCAGCCGTATCGAAAGCGTGTAGGTGTGTGTGTGTGGTCCTAATTTGTCCTTGTAACTGTGCAGCTTGACTCAAAACTAGCTCTTATTTGATTAATTTCATTTATATATCTTCAATGCAGTTTGTTTGGTATCCACAGGATGCTGCAGCAAAGATGATTGAAGATGTGCAGCTCTGCTTTGAAGCACTACTGAACAATATTAACCTGGCCCAGAAGAGAGCAATATCCTTTATAGAAGCAGAGAGGATAAGAGCTCTCCAAAATATACAACAACAGGAAGATCAGATGAATAATTGTATGCTTTCCATATCTCAGGTCATGAAAAAGCTTGATGAGTGCAGATGCAATCACTCCTACTTCAACTTTCTTCAGGTTAGTAACTGAAGTAACTATCATTTTAGTTAAAAAGAAGCTCAAAATAATCAAAAGATCTGTTTCAAATGTCAAAATGTTTTGTCTTTCTTATAGCCTCTACCAGTACTAAATCCAGGGGCTGGTCAACTGCAAGATGTTCAGCTGGATGGCCAAGCTGTGGAGAAGATGATATTGGATCTTCAGAAACTTAACCGTAGTCTGGAATCTCAGCTCAGCGACTTGCTGCAAAGAAGAGAGGAAACACGAGACAAAGGCAAGGCATCTGTTTGGTTCTGATCAATTCTTACTTAGTTTAAGCATGCAGCTTTTTACAGTGTAATTTGTAACTCTGAACATTGGAGATAAAAAAATCTTGTCTCTGTTATACCACTAGGGGGCAAAATGGGCCATTAACAGGCATATTATAAAATAACTGTCAAAATATGCTAATTACAGGTAATTCTTATATAAATACATATAATTTCAGTCTGCAGAACTGTGGCTCATTGGAAATCAGCAGTTATAAAAATGCATGAACTAGCCCATCTTGCACCAACAATCATACAGATGGTTAAAATCATTTAGCTCAATTTTTTCCCCTATTCTGTGAACATTACCCAAAGGACCTTAACTGCATGAATTTATACAATGAACTGCTGCCACATGATTGGCTGATTACATAATTGCACAAATAAAAAGATGTAAAGATTTTTCTAATAGAATTCTTGGTGATTATATATAAACCTATTCCTCTAATGAGTGTGACACCCCTGGTCTAGATAGTACTGTACTATTTACCAGTTACTTTGTTCAAAAAGTAACTCAATTACTTTGTTGATTACTTACACCAAAAAGTAACGTGTTACTGTTAAAAGTAACTTTTTAGTTACTTTTTTTAAAGAAATAATGAGCATATTTCCACTTTGAGAAACTCGTCTTGCTCTCGCTTTGACTCGCCATTACTGCCGCACATCTTCAATAAACGGAAACACGTCCACAGTGCGGCGTATTCGTGTTTACAGTGGTTGGCATCCACCAATCCTACAATGCATCGCTGCTGTAAACAGGTTAGGCTGTAGGCTACACTTCAGCCAAAATGAATTAATTTAAAAAAATAACAGACAAACATTTATTTAAAAAGTAATGCGTTAGAGTATTAGTTACTGTCAAAAGTAACTGCGTTACAGTAACGCAGTACTAGTAACGTGTTACTGCACAACACTTCTGTTTACATTGCTTAGTGGGATCACAGATTGTATGCTTTTTTTATTATTACAGATTTGACATCAGGTGACTTCAGAATTGTCAGCGGCCACAGCAAACGACGTGGTAATCTTTTGAAATGTACGTGTGTATTATGTCAATATGGTGACATGGTAGCTGTGATTTGTATTTGATTTTTAGTGACTGGAAAAGTTCACTGTACACTTTTGTGAACTTTTCACTATGTACACTGTCGATTGTAAACACCAAACGTGCCAGATTGATTGCTGAGTTCCTGAACAAGTTTGTTTCACTCTGAGGATTACTAAAATGTTTGTAAATAAATGTTGCCCATTTCAGTGGGTAATATCTATTATATAATTTAAATTATTCCATCTTTCCTGGCATATAGATTCCAGTGGAGTGACCTTTGATCCAGTCACAGCTAGTGCCTCAGTGCTTCTCTCTGAAGATGGCCTGGCTGTCACTGTGGAGCACAGTGGGCTACCTACCTGGAAAGACTACCAGGTCAACAAAGAGATAGGCTTCAGGGTTCTGTGCTCTCAAGAGTTCAGCAGGGGGCAGCATTACTGGGAGGTTCAGCCACCAGAGGGCGAAGGCAGCAGCTGGGCTGTGGGTGTGACATACAAGATCAGTCAGGACCGTTACCAGAGTTTGGGTCAAGACAGCAGCTCCTGGTGTGTCAGGTGGCAGAACAAAGGGGATAATGCGGATACTGACAAGTTGACCAACAATACTGAAATAAAAGATGAGGAAGTAATGCTAACAAAGTCACTAGCTAAGGAAGGTGCTGTGAAGATCAAGATGCCCAATCTGGAATCAAAGAAAAGCAAACTCGAAGCATATCTTAAAACCGATATGACCAAGGGCGTTCATCTTCAGGACAAGCACAAAACAGAAATAACTCAAGCACTGGTGGAACAAGTAACAGAAGAAGAGGAGTATGTCTCAGAGTTGAAAGAGAACAAATGCACTTTAACAACTGGGAAGGAGGACAAAAATATCCCAAAATATTCTGGCACTGGATTTTTTGCCTCCTATAACCAGGAGGTGAACCTGATTTCTGAGAAGCCTCCTGGGAAGATCGGCGTGTTGTTGGACTGTGACCAAGGGTGGCTATCCTTTTTCTCAGTTTCTGACTTTAAGGTTCAGTTGTGCTACAGATTTCAGGCCCTATTTTCTGCTCCTGTCTGTCCTGCCATATGGTTAAGAGATCCAGATAGTACAATGACTATAATCAAAGGACTCAAAACATTACAGTAATGCGAGCTGCATGGAAAATAAATTTCTTATGCATTATTATTTCTGTAGTGACAACATATAGTACACATTCACTTTTATGGTAGCTGCTCAACAGATGTGGGAGGAAAAAAACTTCTGTAATCGTTAATAGAATAAACTCATAATAAGATGCAAAAATTGGTTCTCAAATAAAATATATAACCAACAAGCAAATTTAAAACTTACTTTGCCTCTTTGGCTGCAATGACTTGCCTCACTACTGTACAGTGTGCTGATTTTCTTTTCAGATTCATGTCTACTATTTGATTAACTGGTAAACATCCATTCTTATGGATGACAGGTTTTAATTGGTGTTATGTTCACCAAAACATAATGAAGAAAACATGATTTCAATTCAATTTATTTGTATGGTGCTTTTAACAAGTGACATTGTCTCAAACCAGCTTTACAGAAGCATAGAAACAAAAAAAATGGTAAAGTGTAAAGTTAAATTACTGATGTCTAACATTTATCCCTAATGAACAAGCCTGTGGTGACCGTGTCAAGGAAAAACTACCTGAGATGATATGAAGAAGACACCTTGAAAGGAACCAGACTCAGAAGGGAACCCATCCTCATATGGGTGCCACTAACAAGTAAATACTGTAAATCTAAATATGTTTGTAGTCGAGTAGAATTGTGCAACCAAGAGATCCTGAGGAACTAATAGGTCAAGTGAAATGACTTCTGTGGCTGAAGTGAAGATAATTTAGCTAACTTAAGCTAAAAAATAAATCAGCTTTCTGAACAGCATCCTTTTGTGCATCTTTCTTGTGTCCATTGTGGCTTCCTCTGAAGAAAATAAGCACATAAACCCAAAGCCTCTACAGGACCCATTGAAGCTCATCACCTGTAAAACATCATGAGGCAAAAATGTGGACACAGGTTATTACGGATTAATAGTTTTAAGTGACCTTGATGATGGTTCTGAATAGTAAGAACTCGACTCTTTATGCAGAAGCTCATCATCCAGAGAGACATCCAGAATCTTCCCAAACAGCTGGACATACTACAAAACAAAGAGCATCATCAACATCTGCTCCATGCATGCATGTGTGTATATGTATACAGTATGCCTGCTTGAACTTGTGATTTAGCTTAGGATTTCCCACTTCCTTCTTCCTCTGACATCAGTTTGCAGCTTTAAATGCATTAAAATACACCACTTTTCACAAACAGAATGTTTGTTAGCAGTACTATGGTATCAAGGTACCATGTTAGCAGTAGAATATTTGATCTCAAACAAATCATAAAATGTATCTATTGTACAATATAATGCTTTATCCAGCTGTGGAAATTAGATGTAGAGCAAATGCATGGATACTGGGACATTAGGTATAATTTGGGACAGTTCACCTTGGCAGCATTCATTTTCTTGTCTGATTCATGAATGTGAAAAGTGATGTCACTAAACACTTAGAGTCAATGTGCTTGATGAAGGTTGCTGTTGTTCTTTCAAAATGACGTAATATACATTATGTAAGAGGTGTCGTCAAAACAAACAGGAAGATGACCCCAATTTCCTTACAGAGAAAAGTTTTAAGCTTATCAGTAATTTAAAGATGTCAGAGGTGTGTTTATGATAAAAGGGAAGAGAGTATTAAAATAAATCTTCTCGGAACGAACGAGCATGATTCTGCATTTTACAGGGTTAATCTAAAATATCTGACCTAATCGTACAGAATAATACTGTGACCCCAAATGTCAAATCCCAAATATATATTATCCCAATTTTATATATTATATATTTGTTTATTATATATTTATTTCTTTTTCTCTCTTCTGTTTCAGTACTTCTGTAAAGCTGATTTGAGACAATGAGAAATTGTTAAAGGCGCTATACAAATAAATTGAATCGAATCATTGACTCTAAGTTTCTTTTTCTAGCATCTGGTCATTTAAAATGCTAATGATAGTTCATTAATTCTTATTTGTAAATTTCTATTTAAATAAATGTAAACTGTAACATTTTGAATTAATTTAAAATAATAATGATAATTTTCCTCTTTTCTATTTCCATCATGGATCAATGGAATCTCTGTGTCTAAAAAATAGAATAAAAATATAATAATAATAATAATAATCCAGCAGCTGGCTCACGAGCACATATACAATGCACTGTAGAAACAGGGGACAACTGCCTCTCAACCCAGCATTTGGGTAAAATAAACAAAAAAAAGTCGATTTCTAGTCTAACCTTTAACATACGTAATAAAAACTTTCCAGGTTAAATAAATTGATAGCGTTTAGATATTTACTTAGTAAGACATTGGGTTGAAATTTGAAATCGTCGACAGTTGGGTTAAACCATTTACACCTTGGAGGCGTCACTAATGGCTTCCAGTACTTTACTACAGTGCATGTTAACTTCGCCCGACAAGGTAACGTTTTATGTAGTTAATACGGTTTTCTTGTGCTTATCGTAATCTGTAAGATTTACTGACTGTCGTATCTGGTCGTGATGTCGGTTTTAGGTGCGAGACGTTATGGAACAATCCAGAGAGACTGTGATTGAAACAAGTAAGTGGCTTTAGCAGCTTAGCTAGCGGTCACCAGCTCTACAGCGTGTTTTTACAACTCTTTATAAATGTCAGACTTGTCAACAAAACCGTTTTTTTCTCGATTTAGTGGAGCTCGTCCATGTCACTCATGTCGTAGATGCCATCACGTTTTGGGCTCAGGTAATCCAAGCCTTCCTCTTGGTTAGCTAGTTAGCAAATTGATAAATAGTCATCTAGCTACATCAATAAGTTCTTCTATAGTTTGTGTTTGTATGCTATGTGTTCTGTAATGACATGTGAACCGTTTTACAATCTTTATTCCCTTTTTTATGGAGTATGTGACTGAGGATAAGGCGTATGAGAAGATGGACATGGTCCTGGCAGAAAAATGCCCCACTGCACAGAGAGCGAAGGGAAATCCAAGTCCCCACAAGGTGATCTATAGCAGTAACACAGTGTGTTTTATGATCCTTTAGATATTTTATTTATTTATTTATTTATTTATTTAACGCAATTTGGTGTACATTCTTATTCAGAATGGCATAACGCTTTAAGTTCAGGGCATACAGATATTAGTAAGTTAAAAACCCTGTTATTTTGCTGCTGCTCCTTGTGCCATGGTCACAAGTGCTATGAAGTCGCCCTACAACTGGATGCTATGGTAACGTACTTTAACATGCAGAACTTCCTGTTCTTTAATTACAGGTTTATCGTTAAAGCGTCTTTAATTTAGAGTCTGATATATCATTTCACAAAATCATTTTCTCTATTTTTATGTGACGTTGCCAAAATATCCATTAAGTTTACTCTGATTATGTAAAATTACCTCAGTCATGGTATTGCCGGCCTGAGACTCGAACCAACAACCTTAGGGTTAGGAGTCAAACTCTCTAACCATTAGGCCACGACTTCCCCCATGTAATGCAATGCATACATTATCATCATAGGAACTCAACAAGTTAAAGTATGGTAGAATGGGTTAACGCTCCAAAATACACAGGAGTGAAAATCTAGAAAGTGTATTGTGATTCTTTTTTATTTTTCTGTATTTTCTGTGGGTGTGTTTTATTGGTAGTTTGTGTAACACTTATTACTTTAAAATGATGCTGACAGTACGACTGTTATTACACTCTCCTGTACTATCAACAGAAATGGTGGAAATAATTTTTAGACAATTAAATTACTTTTTTTTGTTGCTTTTTTGTAATGGACAATCGTTAGCAGGGGAAAATCTATAGTGCACAATCTATGAACCTATTTTGAACCTATTTTGTATTGAAACAAGAGAAGCATCCAGAGGCGCTTTAATGCTTTTGTCCTTTACTTCTATGTTGCAGGTTTATGCCGCCTGCTACTCAGGAGACAGATGCTGGTACAGGTGCAAAGTGCAGAAGCAGATGTATGACACAGTAAGCACAATCTCACAATCAAAAATAATAATCGAAATAAAATTCCAAGTCTGCAAGTCCTTTTTGAATCGTTTGCATCGATTTGTCGAAATTATAGCACGGCTCTCCCGTCTTAATGTCTTAATGACCTTTTTTCCCCTCATCATTTTTAGTTCCATGTTGTTTATATTGATTATGGAAATGAGGAGACAGTAATGAGGTCTGATCTAGTTGAACTCCCAGAGGATGTGCAGTACGCTGCACTCGCTAAAAGATACAAGTTCTACGGCTTTCAATTAGCAAACGAACAGGATTCAACACTTTGCTCCCAGGTACCCATTGTGCAAACGTTGTTGTAACTGTTAAGTGCAATAAGTGAATGTCATTTTGTTAGATTCAAGAATAATGTGGAATTGCATACATTTTTATTTTGAAGTTGTTTTTATATGCCCAATTATTTTCTCTGTGCCTCTGATTTAGTTTGATTGTTTTCACCCATAAATTTCACCCTTAGATGTCGTTCCTTTGGCACTTTAATAACCTCACGCATTGTATTATAATAAATGCAGCCTGCTGAATAAAAGAGCTAAAATAACAAACTGTATCACTGTTCAAATCCTACTGAAGGTAAATGTCTATATACATCAGTGTTGTATATTGTAACTTCATATTCCAGGGGAAGTCCTTTCTTCAGAATCTGATCTATGGAAAGAAGTTGCGCATTAATACGATGTCAGAGTGCTTTGATGGAACGATCCTGGTTCAGGCATTTCAGGGCAATCTGGACATTGGTGAAGAGGTGTTGAAGTTTAAATTCGCCACAGTCAATCTACCAGTACCACCATCTCCCACTAAGGCTCCTCAGAAGCAGACTGGATTGTGGCACTCTAGGAGACCTCAGAGAGAAGGCGATAGCACGGGCTCTTTAGGATATGCTCCCAAGTTACGGCCCGGTGTCTCCAACCAAAAGCCTCAAGTCTTAATGTAAGATATTTGTTTCACTCATAATAAGACATTCTCAGTGGAAACAATATAGGGCTGCAGCATAATGGCTAAAACGCTAATCACGATATATAAAGCAGTGCTTCATGTAAAAATTTAGGGGAAAGGCATTTAAAATAAACAGAAAGCAGATATTTAAATTTTTTCACAGGTTTCCTACTGTAGTATGAGTAACAATTTTAGCTTTCTAAAACAAAGTCTTCTGGCATCCTTTCCTGAAAGCAAATCATGCTGTCGGATTCGATTAGAACAAGTTTAATAATCACTTTAAATGCTCTTTCAGTAGCATTTTCACTACTTAGTAATTAACTAAAAAGCTCACTTTAACCAAATGATTATGACCTTTTTATAGAATCAATTTAAAGTACAATTTAACGCTTGACGCTGAATCTTTCTGTTGCTGTAAAGCTGCTTTGCGACAGTCCAACGTTTGAAGCGTTACACGTACACAATGTGCAGCCTAGTCATCACATTTTTTTGAATATGACTTCACTTGATTATGATTCAGGTCATAGTAAAGATCCGTTTTAATGCGTTTTCTGTATGGCTTCAGGGAGGAAAGCTCTGGGAAAACCGGAATAGATTTCACTGTGCCAGAAGCAGAGAGGGAGCTAAGAGGGAACGAGCAGCCTAACACAGAGATGCTCCAGCTGTGTCATCAGGTCACCGAGCAAATGCTGAATGAAGCCAAGTCAGAGCTGCAGGTGCTCATTATTCTCCTTCTGCATTTAGCTTTAGTTTTCCCTAAACAATACATCCAGAATTTTGCAGAGGTTTTCTCTTTCCTTTCTTTTTTTTTTTTTGTGAATTTTTTACATTTTTATTTATAGTTTTTTTTTTACATTTTTATTTATAGTTTTTTTTTTTTGTGCAGACAGAAATACCTGATTCTTTTTCTAAATTTTTTGCAGAACAGACACATGTATGAAATTATTTTCTATGATGGCTATATGACGTGTGTGTGTGTGTGTGTGTGTGTGTGTGTGTGTGTGTGTGTGTGTGTGTGTGTGTGTGTGTGTGTGTGTGTGTGAACCCACAAGAGCTTTGGCTGTCTGATGTATCATTAACGTCAAACAATGCATCTTGATCCAAATCTGAAGAAAATTTAGCTCTACATTTATGACATTTAAAAGCTCCTCATAATATAGATTTTGCTTGATTTCTTCCAGCGCAAAATCCTGGAGAAACACTCCCAACCCTCATCATTAATCATCACTCACTAAATCAAAATCTGCCCATCCTGTAGCGCACACATCTTGGGTTTGCACAGTTAAGGCACAGATGTTAAATAATGAGTCTGTCAAGCATTTTTGCCTTTATTTGCCTTACATTTTTGCAATTATTTCTGCTGTGCTATTTTTGTTTTGTAGAAGGCAAGAGAAGAGGTACAAGAGAAAATAAAGGAGATAAAGAAACTTGAGAAGGTTAAGTGCGACCTCCAATATCATGCAGATCATCTACAACAGCAGCTACAGGAAGTCAGATTGGAGCTGGAGGTTAAACAAAGACTTATTTTAAAAGTTTCTTATAAATAAAGATATTTTTCATTAAACCCGGGCCTTTGGTGACTCTAAATGTTTGTCAACCTGTATGCATATAATCTGAACGAATTTCTTTGTTTTCAATTCACGCTGTGCTAACTTTATTGGTTTGTTTGACAGAAAGCGAGTGAGGAGCGTCCAAGAAAGGACGAGAGTGTAGAAGTCAACATGGACTCAACAGTATGTGAGAGGTTTTCTCGACTGGCTGAGAAAGTGGAAGCAGTTAGAAGAAACAGGTAACATCTATAAAATCCAAATTCCTATACCTTTCCAAAAAAAAATAGGACTCTAGCAGTGCAGTTGTTATGCAGGGAGGGAGTTCAGGAGAAACAATCAGGAGGCTTCTGAGACCTTGTGTGAGTCTGAAATCTTCAGTTCCTCCTTCTTGACTGTTAAGTACGAACTGATCAGTATATGCATATATATGAATAATCTGGACATATTACTTCCATCATGTTGCCTCTGTCATGTGACCTACAATATCAGATTAACCGCAAAACGTCTTTTCTATTCAAACACAACTGTTTTTTTTTTCTTGTTTAATCCTTCGAAGAGTTTAGTTTATTGAGGAACAGCTTTTAATTCCTGTAGCGCTTATACTCAGCTCGTCTGTGTTAGACTTCCTATTCCTTTGGCATACTGCTTTTATCCTACTGTATAGTAGGGTGTTAGGGATACACAGATGCAGCTTTAGTCTCTTTGCTGCACGTTTTCTTGTGGTTCAAGTGACCCTGCCTCCTAGTGGACATACTCCCCTGATGTGTATGTACACATGCTCACAGATAGGGGGTTTTTACACCTGGTCACTTCATGCGTTTTCTGTGATCTGATAGCTATTTGATCGTAAAAAGACCAGGTGTAAGTGCCCTCCGAAACGTTTTTGAGATGGATATAAATCCAATCGCTCAAACCACTTCAGGAGGTGGTCTGGGACGCATTTCAGATGAAACTGGACAGGTGTAAATGCATGTGGTTGCTCAAGACACATACGTCAGCGCTATACTCCTCCCAAACTGAAGTACGTCACTCGCAGGTGACTCGCGAGTCGTACATCGCACCAGAAACAAACATGTTTTCCCACCAGCGCTGGGTCTTTCAACCAGGTGTCTCATTTGGTCTTAAAATGCACTGCTGCTGCCAGCTAAAATGCAGCAAACAGTAAATGCTGTTTTTTGTAGCAACCGCATACACCAAAGCGTGTTCCATTTCAATTGCCCCGGAAATGAGGTGAAATATATTTGCATATTGGGCGGGAGTAGAAAGATCGGATCGATATCCGATTCGCCAAGACGCATTTATGTGGCCTAATGTAAATGGAACAGTTTTAACAAATCAGATAGCTATCGGATCAGAGAAAACACATGAAGTGACCAGGTGTAAAAAGGCCCATACACACGCGCAGTTCAGTTTTGTGGTTAAATCCCCTTTGTCTTTTTCAGGGAAAGAAATCCGTGCACTGCAGTAGAAAGTCTCTCTGAATCCGTAGTTCTGGTGCTCAATAATAAAATTGTCATGCCACTCACATCAGAAACACTTGAGGTGGCTTGGGAAGGCTACAGACAGGCCTTAAAGCAGCTTAAAGAGTGTGAAAATGTGAGTATTGGCATCATATTATATAATGAGTGTATATTCTTCACGCTTTATATCACTTTTTCTTTATTTGCATTCCATGAATTTACATTTGCCAGAACTTACAGTGACTGTGACATCTCATTCACCATGTACACATGTATCTAATTATTGCAATTGTGTTGCATAAGAAATCTGGATTTTTATGCAAACAACAAGAAGCAATCCAACTGAACTCACTGTAAAATATATCTCAGTTCTTTTTGAATGAACTTGGAAATGCATGGAAATAGTCAGCAGGCTTTTTTTCCCCAAATGTTTTGTAAAAAAAAATTTATATTCGTTTATTAACTTTTTATTTTCCAAAAAGTTACTTCTTGTTTTTTGTGTTCATTACTGAATCTAGGCCCGTTATAGCTGGTATTCATTGTCATACAAGTTATTGTAGAAATCAGCCGAAAGGAACTGTTATTGTCCTTTACCAGGTTGTGTTTCATTGGGATATAAATGATATTGCTTACATGTAAAATCTCTATCATTTATGGCTATGATGGAAAATACTAAGAACTCTGAACACAAAAGATTTGTACAAATCAGTTGCGTCCGCCAGCTTGATGGTCAGACTTAAGGTTAGACTTCGTAAGTCAGGGTTGTGTCTGTGGTGAAATTTGCGCTGATCCGTTAGTTCACTCAGCTACAAACTGTTGTAGAAAGGACATTATTTACATTTACATTATTTCCTGTCCAGTGGCACCCAAACGAGGATGGGTTTCCTTCTGAGTCTGGTTCCTCTCAAGGTTTCTTCCTCATCTCAGAGAGTTTTTCCTTAACACCTCATGCTTGTTCATTAGGGATAAATATTAGAGATAAATAGTAACTTACTTTCAAAATTTTTGTTCTGTTCCTATACTTCTGTTAAGCTTCTTTGAGACAATCTCTCAAGGAACATTGAGATTTCTCTGTAAAGCACATTGAGACAGTGTGAATTGTTAAAAGCGCTAAATAAATAGATTTTAATTGAAATCAGTTAATGGGTATTAACTGAAATTTAAACAGTTAACATACCTTTAAGCACAATTTGTGTGCTTTACATGTCTGAATGAGCTGGAAACTTGCCAGGAGCTGAACCCATGATGCCTCCATACAGTGTCGAGGAACGTTCATGATGGAAAACTGAGCCCATAGATCTCAGTTTTAAGAGTACAGAGCATGTTTTAGTTGACTTAAGATCAGCTGTTACACCAATTTCACAATTCTTCTATACAGGATACAGTGAATTAAAAAAAAAAAAATCACACAATGTAGGCTAATTTAACAGATATTTCTAAGACGTCTTGTCCACCAGAGCTTGTCCAGTACCTGGTAGTTCAAACCTTTCTTATTATATGGAAGCTGCAAGCGTTGAGTGCACGAATCTCCAACATTCCTCCCATTATTTTTGTTGAAGTTATCAGTGTATTAACAGAGCAAGGGCACTGTTTATTTGTGTTAGTATGGATATTTTGCTTGTTCTGTCAGAAGGGGGAGTTGCAGGACCTGGTGAACAGCAGGAATCAGGCTCGCAGTATTCTACTAACTGCCATAGATGACTTCCTTCTGGTGGTGGGGAGTCTGCCAATTAGTGATCGCTTGAACACCCTAAAGGTGTGTGTGGAAATTTGATATTGCTATAGTTAGTAATTAGGCTAAAATTAATTTTAAACCTATTTAATTGACTGGAGTTAAATAGATGTTCTCGGTCAGCATTGTAATGCGTGTGTCTGACTCCCAACTGTTTAATTAACAGGATGTCAACTCATCATTGATGGCTGTATTCGGTTCAGTCCAAACTGATGATGCTCAAGGTCAGTCTTTAGAGCAGTTTTGTGAGTGGAAAACTCAAAAGCTTCATAAGTTCAGAAATGTGTGCCAGGCGACAGATTATTCCCTCTGTGCTCTCAGTGACTGGGCAGCCAACACCAGCAAGGTACTGTGCAAAATTAAAACCTACTAAACTCTGTTACTCTGAGCAAATGTGTTATTTATTAGGTAATAAAGACAGTAGTGGTGTGTACCTCATACCTGATACCTAAGAAAACAACAATAAAGGCATCGATTTTCTTTTAGTTTAACCATTAAGAGATCATTCTAATGATTTTTTGTGTTTAGTTTTTCTGCCTGACTGAGAAGATTGCTGTGAGCCTGGAGGCAGTTGGTGCAGGAGTGGATGAGCTCCTGAAGCAGGCTGAGTCTGATGTGTGTGAGGAGCTGACTATTACATTTTTTGTGAGTGAGAGTGGCTGGTCTTATTGTATGTAAGCATTTAGATATTCAGTTCTGCTAGCTTTGTTTATTCGTGAGACATTGTTAATCTTCTTGCGTTTCTTAGGAGCAAAACGTTGAGGACATGAAAATAATGGCTGCTGCGTGCCATACAGTGATGCAGCATATCCAAAAAGAGCAGCACCTGCTTAGTGGCCTCAGAAAGATGTATGAAGATAACAGAAAGGTAAGAAGAGAGCACTAACTGGATGGCTTTTAATTTATAATGTACGATCGTTTAAGTGCTGATTCCTGTTAATAGACGTCGTGTAGCTTACGCTTTTTTCACTGTTTATACAAGTTTAAGGAGGACATGGTGCATTGGCAAAACAAATCACCTAAAGCAGATGAGCTCTTGCACATAAAGAAACGCATAAAGAGCCTGCGTTCACAGTTACGATGGAAACTGGTAGAGGTGGGCTGCCTGGAAGAGGTAACTAATTCACTAGTTTAACCCTTCTAAACGTTTGGTGATGTTTTCGTCCACTAGGGGCAGAGTTTCCCCATTTCTGGCCACATCTTTCTCTGTGTTTCAGCTAAAGGAATGATTTTTTGGGTCAAACCTTTATATAACAATCTATTACCAATTTAATTATTGATGTGAAAAATATGAATATACAAATAATAAGTTGACATATTAATTGGACTTTGTAATTGATAGGCAGATGACCTGGATCTGCCTGAGATTCTAAGGAAAAAGGAAGAGATTACTCAGACAAGGAATGCTCTCTTTCAAGAAATTGGGCACGAGAAAGAGCAATATGTAAGTTCAGCTTGGACTTTCATTCCACCATAACTGAATAATCTGCTTTTGGTTAACAGGAATTTTTTGTGTGTGTCATTATGCAGAAAAAACTGTCTGAGCTGGTAAACGGAAACTTCCCTGAGCTTCTGCAACTGTATCCTGAGGCAGATATCAGCAGTTACCTGGTGATTCATCAAAACATAATTGAACTAATAGCAAAATCTTACTGATCTATCCGACTAAAATTAGATTCATTTAGACTGTGCATTTGTTAGTCTTAAATCAGTTGTGTAAATATCATTACATGTGAGCATTTAAATATTGATGTGCCACTCCCTTGAATGATTGACCAGTTGTGTGTTGTTTGTTTATTTATTTATTTTAATGAAGTTGTTAATTGCTGATTATTAAGTTATGTGTTTGCATATTGCCAGATCTCTGAGGGGCTCTTAATGAAGAGTCTGGATCGAGACATATTTGATGCTGAGCCTATGAGAGAGCTGAGTGGGCGCAGGCCATTAGTGTGTACCGAGTTCCAGTGCCAAAAGGTGGTGCTTAAGGTAATTGAGTAATGGTTGCTGTTTAGGGTCAGCCGTTTTAGTCGTTGAATGGGGCCAGGTATCGTTATTGTAGTTGGGGCTAGTTAGTGTTATTGTAGTTGGGGCCAGTTATCGTTATTGTAGTTGGTCAGATCAGCAATGCAGAATGCATAAGCCTCCATGTAGGAGAACTAAAGCCTGTCAGCATTGTGTTCCACTAACAATCAAAGAAGAAAGAACCCTGAGGACTTTCAGGAATCTAAGAGCAGCAGACACTCAGCCAACATCAACGTGACTGAAATAGATGGTGTCTCCAGCTTTAAGTTCCTGGGCATCACATCTCTGAGGATCTGTCTTGGCATCAGAACACTTCAACTCTGCTTATGAAGGCACAACAGGTTAAGGTGTCTTTACGCGATGAGAAGACTTAAAGTTCATATATCCCCTGACCTCTCGACCAGTTTTTTCCACTGCATCATTGAGAGCATCCTTTTGAACTCCATTACATTGTGGTATGGCAATTCCACAGTGTGTGAAAGGAAATCACTGCAAAGGGTGGTGAAAACTGATCGATGCATCGTTGGCACCCAAATTCCTGCCATTGAGTCTCTTGACCAAGTAGATGTCTGCACAGAGCACACAAAATCATCAAGGATTTCCACCCCAGTCACAAGCTGTTCAACCTTCTTCCATCCAAGAAGTGATACAGGATCATCAGTACCAGAACCAGCAGGGCCAGTTATTTCCTCTCAACCATAAACCTATTGAACTCTACACTACACCACTAGGACACTTATGTCTCACTAATACTTCACTGCCTGTAATCACCTTGGCTACTGTTGTACAATCATTACACACTTATTGCACAGACACAATTCAGTTTTTTATACTTATTGTGCTGTATATACAAGTAGCACATATGGTTAAGCACATACTACCTGCTTTATTTGTTTGTTGTACATATATTTTACCATTTGCACTTCTGGAATAGATGCTAAACAGCATTTTGTTGCTAGGTACCTGTACTAGACAAGTTCTGTCTATCTATCTACCTATCCACAAGAGCACACACTTACTTTCAGCTATTTTTATTTGGAGCGCTCTGACAAGGCAGCCCATTTTGTTATACAGCAGTTTACTCTACTCTGCATTTTATAATCATCCCATCATGGTTTAGAAAACCATGTATCCTAATATCATTCTGAAATACTGCAATGAGTGCAAAATTGATCAAAAGAATGCAAATGTCAGATTTAAAATGTTCTAAATTAATCTGTCATCATAAACAAAGCATGAAGGTCTTTAAGCTTTCTGCAAGTGGCATCGGAGCAACAGGTAATATTGTGTTGTGGTCAGCTGTGAGCTGTCAGTAAAACCTATTGGCAATACAAGCCACTGGAAGTGGTAAGAAGCTCCATGCCATTGGTGTATTAGCTAATTAGCTTGGTAGTGGTTCTTAAGGATTAGAGTTGAGAATCTCAGCTAATTATTTTCTCTTTTTTTATGACCAGGGCTACTCTGTGGATGAAGAGTTGGAAGTGAAGATGATCAAACAGGCTGCACAATATCACAGAGCTCAGAATCAGTGTCCATCCTCTGCTATGCCTCTGCTGGGCCTGTTCTTCGGCAAGGTGCTCTCTTCCTATGGCAAATTTTTGTTCTGTTTTGTTTTGTGCTCCATGCTTTAACTCCCCTGCTGCTGCCAAGTGACAACAGGCATCTTAAGAAGCAGAGGTTTTAATGTCAGATCTGAACAGGCTGTGTGACAGGCTGTCACGAACGCGAGATAAAAACGGACCCAAACGCAGGATAGCAAAATAAACAGGGTTTAATAACAAAAGAACACTAAACATGACACCGACTAAAGACAGGACAAGACAACAGTAGATTCCAAGCTGCACAAGGCAACGCGGCACAGTTAAATAGACAGGGTGATCACAACGGGAAACAGGTGTGTGGAAACGGGAGGAGCAGACAAGTCAAGGGCGGGGCAGACACGTGACGAAGGACATAAACACATGCACGTGGCCAAAGTCCGGGCTGAGTCCTGACACAGGCAGTCTGTGGTAGTGACTCCGCAGTTAAGGCAATGGATTAATGATCGGATGGTTGGAACCGATTTAAAACAGCAGCTGGAAAGAGGCAACGTCACTTAACCTTCGATAGATCAATAAGTCGGTTTGATACGAGTCAGTTTACCTGTACTGTCCTAGAAGACTGCTACAGATAAGTGTAGAACCCATAATGTTTTAAGTAGATTTTTTAAAAACTCTAATTATGCTGAATGTGTGTTTCAGTCGGATCCTCTGGCCTACATCATAGTGCCTTACTACTCAAACGGAAGTCTTAAGGCTTTGCAGAAACTTAGCCCACTGACACCCTCTGTAAGTCCTCCGTTTGTACACTATATGGCAAAAAGTATTTATGGACACCAGACAAATCACATTTATATATGCTTGTGTATATATACATCCCATTCTAGATTCAGTCCCACATTTAGAGTCATTATAACCTCCACTCACGTGGTAAGGCATTACACTAGTATTTAAAGCAACATGGATTTGCCCATTCGGCCACAAGAGCATTAGTGAGGTCAGACTTTCAGTTTATCCCGAGCTGTTCAGGTCAGGGCCCTGTGTCTCAATTTCTTTGATTCCAGCTATTGAATCCATGTGATCCTAGACCTAACATTGTCATGTTGAAACAGGTTCAGACCTCGTAGCTCTAGTGAACGGACGTCTACAGCATACGGAGTCATCCTAGACAATTGTGTGCTTCCAACTTTATCAGAACAGTTTGAGGAAGGTGCACATATGGGTGTGATGATCTGGTGTACACAAATATATATTCTGAAAGCGGGAAATAATGAAAGCTTGTGGAACTTTGGTCTGGAAGCATTTTTCCAATCAACTTTAACTTAATTGATTTCAGAAAGTTAATGATTTTCTTTCAAGATAAAAGATTACAAAGTTCTTATATTATTGCTAAATTATCATTTATAGCACTATGCAGTAGTTTATATACTCTAACAATGTACTTTTTGCTTATTGCTTCATATTGATGTGGTTTGTAGGAGATTGGGAGGGTGATGAGAGGAGTACTTCTTGGGCTCCAGAGTCTCCATGAATCCTGCATTATACATGCCTCTCTAAACCCCAACAACGTGTTTGTTCTCAACCGAAAGCAAGGCATCGTTGGGGATTTTGATTTCACAAAGACACCAGTGAGTATCTATCAATCCAAATGAACTATAAAAAATACAGGGGTAAATACTATGGTCATGTTGACTAGCATTGGGTCAGTTATCTGTATTATCACCTCACAGGTCTGAAACATGTCCAGGGGTTTTTGTGAGAAGTATTTTTACATTTTTGCAAACCTTTATTTCCGCACACCATATTTCAAGTATGAGTGTTGCTTCTAAATACCACATTTCTTGTATTAGCCAACTGTATCCATCCCACAAAGCCAGGGGACATGAATGGTTTGATTCAAACCGCTGCTTATAGCTTATTATGGTTTAATAATGTGTTACAGTTATTCAGATTTATTTGTTACAGATTGTGTGGTGTTTTCAGTATGTTGCAGAAAAGATTGGTGCTGTTTTTCTGCCCCCCGTATTTTTCCCCATCCACTAAAAATGTAAAATGTATGATATTATATCCTTATATATATATATATATATATATATATATATATATATATATATATATATATATATATATATATATATATATATAAAATGTGTTTACTAAGATGGTTGTATATTTAAAAGAAAGTTCAAGATGGATTTTAGTAACAGAAATCTCATTAGAAGTTATCTTGCTTTAAGACACTATAACTGTCCATAACCCAGTTGTATGGCAGAAAGCTGCAGTATGTGTCCCAAGCCTAAGGCACATGCTTTACATGGATGTATATATTCTCAGTATGAGCTTGTAAAATTCCACACATCCTAATATAAACTTTGTTTTTTTTTATCAGAAAGTAAATGTATTTGTTTGTATATAATTAAAATCAAATTACAGACTATTTGTTACACATAAAATGCCATCACACCTAACTTCATGAAATACCTGCATGTTTACAGGCAAAAAGTAGGTATTTTTCATGGTTTTGCAATTTAAATACTGAGCTAACATTTAGGGAAAGTATAATGAACTGTTTGGAGGAGAAATTACTGTGTGAACCATATTAGCTTTTTTTTTCTCCATAAACAAAACTATTGCGGAAGGCAGTTGTTTGAAGCCGTGTGAAATAGTGTATGACTATTTGGGTAATGTTTTGTTTTCTTCTTTCCAGGAGCAGCGGGCTGTTGACTATGGCATGGTAGCTGGCTCTATCAGTCTGGTCGCTCCAGAGCTAAGGCAGAGTGAGCCACCTTCTCCAGCCACTGACATGTACGCTGTTGGTGGCCTCGTGCTCTGGGTACGATGCTCCAGTGTTAAACTGAACATAATTCTCATTTTCCTTGAGGCAATACCTGGTTTGATAAATGGTGTTTAACACAAATGAAAACATTAAACATGCTTTACCTCTATACCATTTAAAAAAATAGCTTCATGCTCCTGACTACACTGGAGATGTGTTCAGTGAGCAACATGGCCCAAGATTGTCTGGATTACAGCTGGTAGGTGAATATTTCCTGGAAACGTTAGTGAGCTTTTATACTGTATGTGTATATCATTTTATACTTGTGTCTCTGACAGGAAGTCCAAACTCTCATCTCAAAGCTACTGGTCTGTTCTGGAAGACTGTCTGCTGCTGAAGCACTGCGTGACTATTACTTTCTGTTAGAAGAAAACTAATATATATATATATATATATATATATATATATATATATATATATATATATATATATATATATATATATATATATAGTTCTTTTTCATTTTTGTTGTATTTCTTGTTCTATTTTTAATTTTGTTTTGATCAAGGAAAAAAAACAAGAAAGACGCTTTTTCTTTTGAAGATTTGTTTAAATAAATAAAATATACCCAAGAATGTTGTGTTTTATTTAAAAATAGTTAAAGAAGATATTAAGACAAATTTAAGAAAGCTAAAGTAAAAATTAAGTCAATTTTATCACCAATCGCATTGGGAAATACCCTGCCAGTCGTATTTCTTTGCTGTCCATAAACCTATTTAAAATCGGTGTCTAACAATGATTAATTTAAAGACTCTAAATAATAAAGTTACAAGTATAAATGTCAATGTCAACCCAAACATATTTGTTATGCATTTCATAATTAAGCCCACTAAAATTGTTGCATGTGTAAGGGCCTAATAAGGGACCCCTACAGGGTCATTTGTGCATGACAAAGGTTACCTTGTCTGGTCCAAACCCACAGAAGAGCTATTTTTGCAGTATTGCCATGATAGAAATGTGGAACGGTACATTGCAACATTGAAGGGCTGCATAGCTGCTGACTGGTCAGTGTGGTGCTGCTGAATCCTGTCCACTGCTGTAAGCACCTACCATGGAAGAAGGTGGCCTGCTCTGATGAATCACATTTTCTTTACATCAGGTGAATGCTGAGTACTGTGGAATGCTTCCCTGTGGATGAGATGGTACCTGGATGCATAACGGGCAGTGTTTCTGGATGCTCCTTTGACAAGTACCACCTAAATAAATAGGCCAGGTACTACTACCTTGGATCTGCTGCTAACATCTTGGTGTCAGATACCACAGCACACCTTGTTGTATTGCCGAGTCCATGTCCATACCTTAAACAATCAGAACTGTTTTGCATGCACAAAGGGGGAAATATTTTCAATATTAGGCAGGTAGATTTAATGTTCTGGCTCGTCTGCGTATATAATATTTATGATTGTTTTGCAACCATCCTGTTTCCCCTAACTGTAAAAGGTGTCTTTTAAAAGAATGACTGAGCATATACACAATAACCTCTTTATTAAAATGCAGATTGAATTTTGTTTCATGATCCAGAGGTAAAGATATAACGTCTAAAAGACGCCTTCAGCAAGAACAAAAGTAATTGAAAACATTTTAGTTTTACTGCAATGTGTGCATAAAGTATGCTTGACATTAGGATTTAGTAGATCATTTTTGAACCAAAGATGATTGCTCTTAAATAAAAATGCACTTTACACAAGCTTGATTTAATGTTGCATAAACAATGGAAATCAACATTGATTCAAACCTTCTGTGCTGACTAACTCATAAACATTATATTAATCTTGGTAGCATGTGGTATCCCAGGTGTCGGGCTACCAAGTAGAAGGTTGTGAGTTCGATCCCAGCTGCCACTGTTGGGCCCCTGAGCAAGGCCCTTAACCCTCAATTGCTCAGTTGTATAAAAATGAGATAATGTAAGTCGCACTGGATATAAAAGCATCTGCTAAATGCTGTAAATGTAATAAAATGTAATCTTGAATTTCCCCTTCGTTTACTTCATTTCATTTATGATGTGCCTTTAAATAAAAAAATAAAATAAAATCACTATTATTAAATGAATGAGATTTGATTGGCCCCTAATTACCATTCAGGGTTAAGTTTTACAAGTAAACTTTATAAAGGGTTTAACAGAGATGGTCTCTTCATGAGGGTCCCATCCTCAGCCACAAGGTCAGTTCAGCCTTCTGTTGTTCTGGGTGTGTTCATTAGCTACCAGGAGACTTCTCTCTATTGATCTTAACGGATATGAATCATCACCGAAATGTGTACACGACCACAGGGGCTGCTATATATATAAAGCCTGAATAACGAGGCCAGGAAACCTTTCAGAGCTTATTGGAAACGTGGTTAAGAGTATTTGTGCCTCTGGTTTTTAAACATGGGGAAGTCTGAAGAGCGAGTTTTGCTCATTCTTGCCATTTGTGTGTTTGTTGTTCACACGCCAGCTGAAGCCTGGTACAAACAAGCAGCAGGACCCAGTTATTACTCAGTCGGTAGGGCATCTGGGCTGCTGTCAGGAATCAGGAGATCAGCGATTAGAAGAGATGAAGCGGACACACGGGACAGCGGAGGATTCACCCAAAATAACGCAATCTTACAGACAAATTCACGCAAGTTCGCTTTAAAAAATATGGTAAGCTCTCGTTTTATTCTACTACACAATTCTATTTATTCCTGTGACTGGTTTATCTGAAGAGATTCGCACGTGAGACATAATGCAGACGGATGGATTTGTTTCTAATAAGTTATTGACCAGAAACAAATCCTTGCTACAGCTGCAGGAAAAGCGAAACTGACACAATCACATGAGGTGAGGTATAAGTACAAATTTAGCAGTAGATCGTAAAGTTTCATGCAACCAGAAGTCAACTATTTATTATGTGCAATATAAATGAGAAATATTTCATCACAAGATAAGCTGCGCTGTGACACACGTCTAAATATACAGAGCATAATGCTGAAAAAGTGCCACTTCTCGTACTTTGCTAGTTGAAAATGCTTAAAAATGCAAATATTCCAAATGAATGTGTTGTTTTTATTAGTTTTTGGCTCCATATCTCTATATTAGCTACCTTAAAAACCTGACAAAACAAAACGTGAGCTGTTCTTTCAGCACCACACAGGAAACAAACTGCGCATGTGCAAAAGATTTGTATCAACATTTGTTGCATGATTTAAGATTTTATTTGTTACACACAGTATAGAAATTGCAGTGAAATGAAAACTCACACGACCACTTCTTAGACTGTGCAAATAAATAAACTAAATAAAAATAGAAGAATATTAAAATAGGATATGATTTGTATACTTTAATATACTATTTCATTCTTTTTTCTTCTTTTCTTTGCAGCCTGTTTGTGTGAAGGACGTCTTGCCGGAGCTGCAAAGCTGTGAGCTGATGCAGGACTCGACGTTTCGGTGCCAGGCGGCCGTCATTCTTACCCTCGACTCCAGTGACTGTGTGAACACTCGAGGATCACCTTTGTTTACAGACTGAAAAAATGACATGTGATGCAATTAAGTGTGTGTTCAGTCAGTAGACTATACAGTTTGTATGAAACTGGGGTGCCTTACTGTATTAGTCTAAAAGATCACACAGGAAAAAAATGAAAACAATATGAAGCCTAGAGCATATCTATGAACAGCACTTTCCCCCCAGTGTGTACGGATGTGTATGTATGTATAAGTGTGTGTACATACAATATTAATTCAAGATTGTGTCACTTACGTATGAAATAAAAAAACACATTTGCAAACATCATTATGATTTGCTGACATTAATTGAATCATTTACTGACTGATATGAAAGAAGACATAGCACACCTCAAAGAAATAAATAATGTTTGCTTATCACTAAGATCCCCATACTATAGGCATAGCTTAAACGTTTTGTGTATGCAATAAATTGTTCTTTACAGTACAGAGGTGTGGTGAGTGTACACCAGTTTGTCCATGGTCCATGTGCCATAACCAGGAAAGTAATACATCCCTTAAAACTTAACACATTTGTTCTAGCATTGACATGGGGAAAAATATTTACAATATAAACTTACACTCAAATACCAAGAGGATTTCATGCTATTTATTTCTGTAAGAGGACAAGATAACACTTACTGCATCATTCAAACAGTGCAAATTATTATTAAAGTCTTGCTAAAAGAAATGCTCTTACTCCAGTAATTTATCAAATTGATCAAAAAACTAAAAAAGTACTTTTATGATGTTCACCTTGTTCTTACTGTATGTGTTATGTTCTAGTTACAGCATGTTGCACTTAATGGATACACTGCACCTAGAAATAACATGTGTGTTATCCTTGCATTTGTTTTTATGATATAATTAACCAGTACATAATAACACGTAGTGTTTCAATATCATTATACATCATCATTTACATATTATATGTCATCACCACCTACTTCTGATTGATCACTTTTATCCTATGATGACAAATGGCTGACATTTTGGTCCTGTTAGGATGAAAATGTCATGTGGGCTTAGTGAATGGTCTAATAAGTATAAAAATGAAATAAATAATATGTTATGGCCTTCATTGTCACCATTAAAATTCAGTTGATTGCAATTCATCTATCCCTAACCCTATCACTGTAGTATAAATGGTATACATGTATAAATGTATAACCATGGAAAATGCCTTTGAACCCTCCTGAAATGACACCCCATGGTTGTTGGGTTTTTATAGACCTCAGTAGTAATTAAGGCTTGGTTGCTTGAGCAGTGTCTAGAGTCTTTGATGTCTTTAATGACATCTAATGTTAGAGTTCACAGTGAATATCATGTATTAAAAAAATAAAAAAGATCTACACATTTTAAACTATATGAATCATGTATTAAAAATAAAGCAGTTCATTATCTTAAGACAAATGATTTAAGACAAATCATTGAAAGTGCTCTATTTTCTCTCAATATTAGTTACATTTGTGAAGCTTCCTACTCGCGGCAAGGAACGAACAAATACCACAAAAGAAAATCTTTTGAGCAGTTTGTAGACCATCACATCTGACCATCAAACCCATAAATGATTGTTGAACATATAGACAATGCAAAGACAATTGTGTATGTCCACATTTGTTGTAAGAGGTTGTCAATATAAGCGGTAAGTGAATTGAATTCTGTTTAAAGAAATGTCTCTATTTAATAAATGAAATGGTGAATAACTAGCAATCTGATTCTGTTGTAGGGATTTAGACAGAACTTTTAAAGGTTTCCCAGAGAAACAAGCAGAAAAATCCTAAGTGCAGTAAAGACGATTTTTTTATTTATTGCTATTTATAAAATGAGGCCAGTAATATTGTATTAATGACTGTGCTTTCAAGCTTGATCAAGTATGTTACTCAACACAAAAGGGTGCTCAGGAAGAGTAAAATCATACACACTGAGTGCCACTACAATACAAATGGCACAGCCAGACATCTGAAATAGATGAATCACCTCTTGTTTATGTAATACACATGAAATATATTATACATGAACTCCTAGCAACAGCAGCCTTATTTAGTAATACGTGTATGATTTATTTTACATACACATACAGTATAGACAATAATAAATACACACATATTATTTTAATTATATGTTATGGCTACGTAGAAATCGCACACAAGTGAATTTAGTGTCAAGTAAATCAGGGAACAGTTAATTAATTTCAAGATCACAGATTCAATTTATTTGTATAGCATTTTTAACAATAGACAATGTCTCCAAGCAGCTTTACTGGAATAAAGATTAAGAACATAGAAGAAAGATTACAAAGTTTAAAATTACATTAATATTCATCACTAACAATCAAAACATCCATCAAAACAATAACAGCATGCTAGATATAGGGCACTCACTACCTCCATCTTCTTTTCCACTTTTGTCATAAATTACAGCTATTTTGTCAAGCACATGGACAAGTAAGTCTGTAGTCTTCCAGTTAGTTTGACTGTCCTGGTACATTTAATCAACCATAAAGAAAATGGACATGGAAGATCATCCACCTTTCTCTTACACCAAAATTCTTGACTTGAAATAACATCAGTTCTTTAGTGCTTCAGTCCTCAAAGTTTGTCACCATTAATTATTTAAAAGGTAGTATTTTATTTTGCCCATATAATCCATTCATTTCACTGTGCCTTCTAGCAATATACAGGAGAGATAAAATAATTTGTTATGTGGAGCCATCTACTTATTTGATATAGCTTTGTTCATTTATAAGTAATAAGCATGCAGGCTAGCATACAGTACATGTCACTATGACCCTTAATATAGTTCAAATGAAATAAGTGTACAAGTTACCAATGATACAGATACAGTAAGTACTTTTTAAAATATACTCCAGAGTTCCCCCTATTCTGCATGTCCTAGCAGCTAGAAACACTAAGTGTGAGCTCCTTTGTGTTGCTGTTTGATTAGCTTCCTTTCACTTAAATTATAAAGAACACATACAATTCACTTCAAGTTACATGTATAGAGCTTTTAACAATTCACATAAGTTTAGTTTAAAGTTTAAAATTAAGTTACTAAATATCTCTAACAATTTATCCCTAATGAACAAGTCAGAGGTGAAGGTGGCAAGGAAAAACTCCCTGAGATGATATCAGGAGGAAACCTTGAGAGGAACCAGACTCAAAAGGAAAGTCATCCTCATCTGGGTGACACTGGACAGGAAATAATGTAAATGTAAAAAATGTCCATTCTACAACCGTTTGCAGTGGAATTAAGCAGCCAAGAGCTCCTGAGGAACTAATGGGTCAGAGCAAATTCCAAGTTCACCACAGACCCAACATCGTTTCCTTCCTGCCGAAGTCTTTAAATAATCAACCATAAAGCTGGTTGACGCAACAGTTGTTCAAAGCGGGTGTGACGGTCTCCTGTGGTCCCATCCACAGCAATCCCATGATTGCTTTTACTCCTACTCATTTATGCAAATAACAACTCAGCCAATCAACAAAGGGTATAAAACCATGCAGATACTGATTAAGATGTGAAAATATTCAAAAACATCTCAGATCACAACTCAGACCTTACTACACACCGATCCTTGAGGTAGAAGCAGAAAACCATAACAGGTTCCACTTTTGTCAGCTGAGGTTACACTGGTGAAAAATCAGGTTAAAATGGTCGCTGTTAGTATATCATTGTTAGGCGAAGTGAGGGAGGCAGAAGCCGAGGCACCAGCAAAACAGGGCTTAATGAAAGAACTTGCAGAGTAAACACACTGGAAACAGTAAACAATAACTGACGCTGGAATGGAGCAAATGTGGTGCTTACATAGGCCAGTGTAATGAGACGCTGGCGATGAGCTCCGCGCAGGCGGGGCGTGCACAGGAGAAGAAGCAGGGTGCTCCCTGACAATTATTGAGTGTATAGATATAGAATAGTCCTTCAGGAGGTGAAACCAATAGTTTGAAATGGTTGATAAACTTTTGTCAAAACAAAACATTTATTCTATGAGGTTCATTGCATGGCGATCTCATAAAAGTATAGAAGGTGTAGATGCGTACTTTCCTCTTACTTTTCCTAAATTCCTTGCGTCTGTGACAACAAATGAAGCAAACTGCAATGTCAATAATGTTATTTCCATCGCTAATGAAAAAAAAAAACAGAAGTCGAAAATGATTGTTTAATCAATTCATCTTTATCTCCAAATACCTATGAAATGTGCCTCCAATGTGACTGGAATAAAAACCTGGAGCCCCACCAACATTTTGCAGGTAAGAGTGAAAGAGCGATGCCTGCTTTAGAGCTTGTGATTTCAGTGGCTGGATTAGTAAATTTACATCTAGAACAGCTGCTATAAGTGCCATACGATCTGTTAAATAGACTTCTGACATAGTTTATTAAATTAGCTCTTAACACAAGCTATTTAATTATTTGGTTTTATTTATTTACTTACTTACTTACTTACTTACTTACTTATATTAATTTTTTGCTTCTTACATATATCCAGTCTGAAATTAAGCTAATTAAACAAAAAAAACCTCTTTTCCATAACATGTTTAGCCTTTTTTAGTCCTTACCAAGTGTGACAATAATTGTAGAGCTGAGGGTACAAACACATTCAACTCACTCAGAACATGCACTGCTATTATCAAACAGATTTGGCAACACTTCTGGCCTAGCACTTTGTGACACATCCATAATTGCAGGAAATAGGCTAGCTGGCAATTTATCCCAATAAGCAGAAGTAAAGATCCCATCAGAAAGCCAGTGAGACCAGGCAAATGAAACATTTTACTGGCAATTTCATTTCTAGATGTAATTGTAGTGACAAACGTTATCCTCTCTTTCACACTCGGAACACCAGCATGACATCCCCACATTTATCCTGACCAGGATAAAGCACTTACCAAAGATGAATGAATGAGTGGATTTTCCAGCAAAGACAGGTTTGGTAGTGAACACTTCTAGTTTTTAAGAGCCACACATGAAGAGAAGAAATTTAAGTGTGTGGAGGATCAAAGAAAGTAAAAAGCGATCAATATTTCATGGGTCTGAATCACAGCACAGTATGAGGCCTCCTCTAGCTGGGTTTAGCCTTCATAATTGTTATGTAATATAATTGTAATGCCAAACCATTTCTATAAAAATGATAGCATTCAGTTAATAAAACAACCACTCAAAGCATTCTGTAGCATAAATGGCATAAAACTACTATATATGATCAAGTTTCATTCATTTTAAAGTGGACAATTTCACCTGGATATTATAGACTTAAAAATAAAACTCCTCTGAAATAAACAATGACCCTAACTTATACATTCCAGTCTGAACAATTCCATTTTCTAAGAAAGAAAATTGTAATATTTTAATACAGTACTGGGGGCACGGTTGCTTAGTGGTTAGCACGTTTGCCTCACATCTCCAGGGTTGGGGGTTCGATTCCCGCCTCCGCCTTGCGTGTGCAGAGTTTGCATGTTCTCCCCGTGCCTCGGGGGTTTCCTCCGGGTACTCCGGTTTCCTCCCCCGGTCCAAAGACATGCATGGTAGGTTGATTGGCATTTCTGGAAAATTGTCCATAGTGTGTGTGTGAGTGAATGAGAGAGTGTGTGTGCCCTGCGATGGGTTGTCACTATGTCCAGGGTGTTTCCTGCCTTGATGCCCAATGACGCCTGAGATAGGCACAGGCTCCCTTTGACCCAAGAAGTTCGGATAAGCGGTAGAAAATGAATGAATAAATGAATAATACAGTACAGTCATATAACATCTGTGCAACTGCATATAAAGTAATCCAACTTCACTTATAAACTTTTTCGATTCTTTCTGAGAAAATGCTCCAGATCTAGCCAGTTGTGAAGGGATTGTCTCTGCTCAGCACCCTTGGAGGCATTCGATGGGATTTTGATAAGATTGAGATCTGGGCTCTGACTGTACCATTCCAAAATGCTTAACTTCTTCTGAAGTCATTGTGAACTGAAACACCTTGTTGATAGAGATCAGAAGAGAATGAGCAGACTGGCCTGAGCTTACAGAAAGTGTATAGTAGTATAGGTGAGCAGAAAATCATGTCAGAACTCACAATACATCAAACCTTGAGATGGATGAGCTACAAAGCAGAAGACCACATCAGGTTCCACTCAAGCTATCATGAGCACAAACTCACCCAAGCTGGACAGTTAAAGTCCAGGTGTCAGTTTTAGGTGAATCTGTGAAAAGACGTAAAAAAAATTAAAAAAAGAAAGTTAATAATATAATGATATCCATGAATGACTATTTTAAAATGATCAGAATTCTGGAAATCACACCTACGTATACATTAACTGTAACTGTTAACATTAACTGTGACATATGCAGCTGTAGCATTTTGAGTCACATTATCCCTTTTGTCTAATCACAAAATGAATCTATTTAGAGACTTTTACTGTAACTACAATGTAGAATGTTTTAACCACCACAAAAGTGCTGCGTCATTTTAATGCTAACTGCACGCAGCTGAAGACAATTAGCACATTACAGAGAAACAACACCTGCCTTGCACACAAATTGGCACCAAATTGCATGGCTCTTGCCATTTACTTTACAATCTCTCATGCTTCCTGTTTTCAAAAATCCAGTCAGCAACTGCACTACTTTCCATCTGTGTTTATAAGATATACTATACTAATATAGTATATTATAACATATACTATTCAGAACTAGCATCTCACAGCAATCTCACAAAAGTGATGTGACTCCAACCAGAAGTAGATCATTAGGATGGATCAGGTAGGTCTGGAAAGCAGAAGATATCAAGATCAGTGATATTTCAGGATATAATAATCAATACCTGACTGCTGTGATGTTCTGACATCAAGCTCAAAGATTATTTTCCAGCAGCTGCAAGTTTTTCATTAATTTTTTGACATTTATTATTATTATTATTATTTTTTTTTTAAGTAAAGCACAACTTATATACTTGATTTGTTACATCTGCAACAAATTAGTTATTATCGTAGAAATGATAAGATAATTGAATAAACCCATAAATACAGTTGATGTACAATATACAATGTAATAATACACAATACAGTTAAGAAAGATGGGGAGAAGAGAAAGGGACGACTTTTTAACCTCAATGGGTTAATGCAGTGCTCACAATGCATTCAAATTCACATATCATGTATTAAGTGATGTAGAGTTTGTGGGCATACAAGGGAATGACAAATAAATAAATAAATAAATAAATAAATAAATAAATAAATAAATAAATAAATAATCCTAAGCAATGGCATTTATCGAGTTCTGATCACTGAGCTGACAAGGCCACAGGTCTTAGTGCATGGATTATTCATCTGTCCATCAAAGAGCTTTAAAATGTAATCAGTTGGCCTTAATGATTAGTTTATCTTCGAGAAACAGCAGTAGACATTTCTGAATGTCAGTTTGATGACGGTTACTCGTTTAGTTAGAAAAGATTTTGAGGCAGTACTAAGTTGGAACACACTTGCCGTAATGTAATCTAAAAGACAGAAAAGACAACAAAAAGGGGGCTAGTGGTTAAGGTGCTGGACTACCATATCGGAAGGTTGTGAGTTCGAATCCCATGTCCACCAGGGTGTCGCTGCTGGGCCCCTGAGCAAGGCCCGTAACCCGCAATTTCTCAGTTGTATGAAACTGAGCTAAAAATGTAAGTCGCTCTGGATATAAGGGTGTCTGCTAAACACTGGAAATATAAATGAATTGTGTGTTTGTTGATGATGAACATTCAAAGAGATTGTTATCATGCTGCACAATAAACAGTGAACAACAGCAAGGTGGGATGTCCAGTACTAAAAAGAAAACCCTGAAAACAGGCATGAAAGGGATAGCATTAGCATCAGAAGATCACAATGGGTAACAAACCTTGTGTGGTTTGACATGAGGGGCCTGTGCATAATGTCAGCAGTTTGAAGAGTGCTCATTGTAGCCTACACAGCAGCTCGACCCACTGATCAGACCAAACGCTGCTGAAATGCCCACAGCTCATTAGAAGGTAAGAGATCACAAAAGACCTTTTACACTTCTCTACTCCTACACACACAAGATAAAGCGTTAAATATAACGCATGGTACCTACAGTAGGGCGTCAGTCTTTTCCGTTGTTCTTCACTCGGAGATAAACTGAATGAATGAGTTGTACTGAACGAAACGGAAGAGCGACAGAGATCAAGGATGTTCTATAGACATAATTCTACACTTCACAGTAGAGCAGTATGAAGCCAGTCAGTGGGTTTATTTGCAGCTTCGTGTTTAGACGATTATATTACATAACACTGCGGTGGGTTTGGTAGCAGTCAGTTATTATAACTATTATAATCAATTAAAGTAAATCAGCAGTAGATTTCAGTATCAACATCATGTTAAATGTATTCAGTATATATTATATAAGTTAGCTTGTAGTCAGGAGAGAGAAAAACTATAAATATTATAGAGTTTTTCTGTACTGGCATAGCATTAATGATATAATGATTTCAGATCTACATGTCATGTTGTACATTTTAGTAATCTCACTCCTAGCTATGATCTCATTCAGAGGCATTTTGGTCATTTTATAAAATGCTAATAACTATATTCCTATACTTATAACTCTATGGGAAGTCAATACAGCATGGGTAAGATACCTGTACTGTATATTCTGGTGCTTGTTTGTGCGCTTACTGGAACATCCAGAGAACAAGATGTTACAAAAGTCCAACCTGGAAATAATAAAATCATGAACTAGTTTTGTCATCACCACACAGTGACATTTTCTGTTCTTACAATATTTCTGTAATGAAAAAAAGTACTATTATTATCTTAAAATGAGAGCAAGACCAAGTCCAATGTTTTATACAGCTGCACACAATGTGTAAAAGGCCATCCAGTGTTACAAAATTATCAGATTACTTCTAGCTGCCTGTAATCCTAGAAAAAATACTTTTGTCTTGTCCAAATTAAGTAAAAGGAAATTACCCACCATCCATTGAATTCTTTTAGAATTTAAGTCAAGAAGCTTTTATTGTCATTTCAACCATATATAGCTGTTGCAGTACACAGTAAAATGAGACAAAGTTTCTCCAGTATCATGGTGCTACAAAAAACAAAGACAGGGCTAAGGACTTAAGTAAGTTAGTCCTAGCCACATTAAGTGCATCTGCGCAACCTGGTGCAAACAGTGCAGGACAAGACAAAAAGACAGTGCAGGACAAAAAATAAAAAACAATACACAAAAGACAATACACAGAAACAGTGCTGACCAGTGTAAATACTGTATGTTCAAACAAGCACCATACTGTATCCGGAGTGGCCGCTGCGCGCTACTGTTGTGCTAATTTATGACAATTAGATGTAGAATTTCTGAATTGAGTGAAAAGTTGAATCTTTGACAGATTTATTGAGGTTTGTCTTCTTTTTCCTTAATAACAGTGTGCACTAAATCTGGCAAAACCTTGTGAAGGTCGTCTGAACAGATGCTTCAATAGAAGAGATTAGACATGAGGAACATCTGAGTAAATCCCTTTGTACAAAGCAGTTAACATGGTCAACATCACAAATTTGCTCATATTTAATCAGAGACTAAAAAATATAAAAGAATCTTGAATATTAAATTCTACTGTGGTCACAGAGTTTAAACCCCAACGTAGCTGCATGTCATGAGCATACAGTTCTCACATAACTGTACAGAGAGATGTCATATACAGAGACGATACCTGACAGTGAACATGGACTTAGACTAATGATTAAAATTTGTTTTTCCATGACCTAATAATGTACATATGACAATTCAGTACAAACACAAATGATTACTACTCTGAAAAAAATTATAGCAGTTACATGCTCTATTTACAATATTTTCTTCTAATTTCATTTATTTATTTTTTTAAAGCTTTTGAGATTAAATTAAAAAAGACACACAGCGCCCTCTAGTGACTAAACTACACTTATATGATTAAAATGTTCTGCATTTACTGGTTGCTATAGCAACACTGTATGTGGGGAAGGGGGATTAATTCAAACTTTTCTTTTCAAACAAAGAACATTTAGCAAAAGTAAAGTTTTACACTGATCTTTTTTAGCAATTTTAGCTTTTTGTTTAAATATTCGTTTTAAAAAGGGAAAATTTAGTAACCCTTTATTCTATAATCTCTCAGTTCTAATCTTATATGTTCTCTCAATGCTTCTCTAGGCTGCAGAGTTGATTAGTCTGAATCTCAGTTGTGAACATGCAGTCGGTCTTGTAAATTCACACAATTCCCTTTTTATTACTTTTATTTACTGCAGTATGAGAAACAGGAAAAGAAAATAAGATAGGGATGTAATCTGCAGGACACAAGTAACGAGGGGCAAGTCGATGAAGAGGTGAAGCTAGGAGCTTTATGTAGCTATCCTCATGCACCAGGGATTTATAACACTTAAGAACAAAAATAGGGAAGGAGGAGAGATGGAAAAGTCTTCTGCTGGTTAGTTCAATCATGAGCAAGTTCAGAAGGAACATCAGAGAAGATCAGAAGGAACTTATGTTTAAGTTATTAAGCCCTGAACCTTTAGACAGCATCTGCTATGTACTTTGAGTTGTGTCCAAAGGAGGAGAGAAAAACGAACAAATCATGTATACCTCAACTATTTCAAAGATAGCCTACGCAGACAGATAATTAGCAATAAACAAACAAACAAACAAATAAATAAATAAATAAACTTGGCTTTATTATAAGCCTTTTTTAATATATAATTTATCAAAAAAGAAATAAACATTTTTCTGGCATTATCTTGAATGTGTGATCTATTTATTTATTTATTTATTCATTCATTCATTCATTTATTATTAAATCAGATTAAATTGCTAAAAGAGTATTAATCTGACCATGTTCCCCTCAAAAGTTATATGTTCACTATTCTTCTGTCTAGTAAAAAAGTATATGTTTTAGTTATAAAACAAAATTATGTTTCGTTATATATAATTTGAAAGAAAGAAAAAATGCTGTGAACCTGAGATGATGTGTCCCACTCTCTCTTATATTGAGCTAAGGACAAGAGTGGCCTGACCATACAGAATTGAGTGCTAGACGAGCAGAGCAAAGGTGTAAGAGCTAGAGTAAGGTTTAAACCTTTTTTCCCCCAAGATATTTACAGATGCTTCTGCTGAGGTTGAAAGCTCATTTAACCTTTCCCTATATTATTAACATACTGTATGTACTCATTTCACTTCCCAGTTGTTTTTAGAGGGGCAAAAGTAAATGCAAATCATTTATCATTACACCAACTGCTTTTATTAATCTGAGTTGGCATAAGTAAATGAGCACCAGATGTTTTCAGGGATTATAAACTATTCCTTATAAACTAAGGGTGTCCTGCATTCACATCATCTCTTTCCAGATATGATCGGACTCTACTGTCATACAGCATGCAGCCTTCAAACCGCACTGTGCATTAGTCTTTCAGTCATACCTACACAAAAAATACACTAAATAGTGACCAGCTTTTTTTTTTTTAAGGAAAAAAGAAACAGAAACGTAAACATTAATCATTTATTGTAGGAGAAAAATCCATCAACTCCTGAAATTAGCTTTGGAAATGGCCCAAGTTAGCAGAATATTATAGCTATATATCATCCACAGCAGTGACACACTTTACTATGTAAATTATTAATTATAAATGTTTTTAAAAATAACACTCTGGGACAATTTTTTATGCCTTTTTTTGTCTTAGATTAGATCTAAGATTAGATCTATGTGTGGGGAAAAAAGAAAAAAGTGAAGTGTTTAAAAAAGACAAACGGTAGAAGACAACAAAGCCATTCTCAGACATGATGTACAGGCTTCTGGTTTATGTGCCATTAAACGAGATGGAATTAAATAACCATTCGTACGATCATTTGAATAATCTTACAGTTATTCATGCAGAGTAATTATTATTTAAATAATTACTTAGTCAAATAAAGAGCTCTATTATATTAGGTACATGTTACATAAAATACATATTTACAGTATGATGTAAGTGGTGTGATGACAGATTTAGATTGAAAGGTATAACATTAAATCCGGAGTGCCCGTGAGGATCACAAACGTTCTGATCTCTCTCTCTCTCTCTCTCTCTCTCTCTCTCTCTCTCTCTCTCTCACACACACACACACACACACACACACACACACCTTCTCACATGCTAAAACTCATGCAGGAATGCCACCATTAATAAAAAAATCTCCCAAATATTAAAACAATAAAAATCCCTTCTGACAAGGCTTCATGTAGTGTTCATATAACGTATTATCAGACCTTTTGTATGGTTTTAACACAGAGGAATGGTTACAGGGAGCAGACAGATTTACAACATTAAAATGATTGTGTAATTAACTTGTATGAGGACACATCTGCAGAAAGGGCATGGTGAGGTTTTGGAGTCAGAGTTTACACATGAATACCAGCTTCTCTATAGCACAGCCTGAGATCTCTCTTTAGCCTTTTCCTCCTCCCGCCGCTTCATGGCTTGGATCATTGCCATCTCCTTCGCCTCCTTCTTCTGGTTCCTGGCCTCGAACAGCAGCCTGGCAGATGCAAAAGTTTGCTTTGTGAATGTTTGTAAAAGAAATAACTTTCCAAAAGCAGGACTATCAAAGCCTTGTCTCATTCGTGTTACACTGTGAACTGAAGTCCATTACGCATGGTCTGGTATTGCTGTTAAATATTATTCCATAATAAGATGATTTTTTTTTGTTTTGTTTTGTTATTGTTTTATGTGAAACTTTTGAAAATTCTTATTCCTTTTTTTAAATGCTTTCAAATGTAAAATCCCCAAAATGACTTACATTAAAAGACAATTATTCGGGCCCGAGCACCGACTGGTGCGAAGCCCTATTGTTTTTGCTCGGGTTTATCATTATTATTTTAATTTATTTTATTTTATTTATTTGTTTGTTTGTTTGTTTGTTTGTTTATTGCACACATTGTCCAATTGGGGTCCCTTAACATGCTCAAAAACTCTTGAAATTTGGCACACACATCAGAGTCGGGCGACGCTAGGCTTGGGCAAAGGCTGGAACACAGGCGTGGCAGGGGGGCTCTGTAGCGCCCCCTGTAATGCAAAAACAAACATTTGTCCACAGATCGGGCAATTATGTACAATCATGTACGAGAGTTGGTATGCATATAGATCTCATCGACCCGAACAACTTTCGCGCTCTAAACTATGAGCTCCGCCCAACAGGAAGTCAGCCATTTTGGATTATTTCATAATTGCAGGCGGTGAAATTTTAAATGGTCCTCCTAGGGAATTCATGCGATTGACATCAAAAGTGGTGAACATTTTCGAGATTTTTTTGATATCTCGAACGGTGCTGCCATGGCGAGGTGACTAAGTTATGGCGAATTCGGAGAAACAGGAAATGTCTAATATCTAAAGCAAAAAATGTCTTATTGTGATGACACGCGGTGTGTATGTTCGGCCAAGGATTCCGATCGCATCGATGTGCTTATTGTGAGCCCCGGGTATAGCGCCACCAACAGGTGCCAGGAAGTGTGTCAGTCACACTTCCAGTTGCATGTAGTGAACTTTTAAATACTCCTCCTAGAGGATTCATGCGATTCATGCGAAATTGTGAAGGGATTTTTGATATCTCAAACACCGTTGCCATGGAATGCCATTTTTTCGGCTGTTAAGTGTGGACAAAAAGGTCAGACAAAGGTGTGTCTCTTAAGTGGCTCAATAGCGCCCCCATTTGTCTAAAATGTGGGGTTTCATTTACCTACAGTCCCCAAATGGGTCAGTAACAACATAAAATAATCCACTGATATTTACCCACTTCATGCACTTGCCCAACGTGCATTGTTTTCTGGGCGGCACCGTATAGCAATAAAAAAAACGTGGGAGGGCCTGCCATCGCTGCTTGCAGCTATATTTTACTTTATGATGCTTTTTAATAAAGGTCTAAAATGCTGCCCAGATGATGAGGAGGTGTATACATTTACACAACAGGACAAAATATGCCCATTTGAACTGAACTGTAACAAGTATGTGTTTTTCGAACTCCCCTTTGCTTTAGAATAGTAACTTCCACTCTCCTTGGATGGCTTTGGTCTAAAGTTCACAGCGTGATTGAGGGGATTTGCTCGTTCAGCCACAAGAATGTAGATATTAGTGTAGGTTTGGGGTTTAATCACTGTTCCAATTCAACCCCAAAGGTGTTCATTAGGGTTGAGGTCAGGGGTCTGTGCACAATATTTGAGTCCTTCTACTCCAGTCTTGGAGTAAATCATGTCTTCATAGATCTTACTTTGTGCACAGGGGCACTGTGACTGAGAAACAGCAAATACATAGAGGAGTAATGGTCAGGTGTCCACAAACTTATAACCATATAGTTTATATAGTGTATACATTTCCTTTCCTCATTTTATTGATTTTTCTAAGAAGGCTAAGCTTTCCATGTAGCCAAATAAACACATGAACAAAGTTGCATCACCTCAAGTGAAGATTTTAAATCTTTGTCTTAGTAAAAGTAGGATTACCTAAAAACATGAAGTTACAGGGTGTACAATCACTTTCGAGTAAAACCTTGGATGCGAGGACATACAGTGCATCAACACAGAGCACCATGAACACATTGACATAAAGTGCGCAGCATTTCTCAGTCAAGCACATGCTGGGAATAAAAAGAAAAAAAGAAGAAAAAAAGCCCACCTGTTTTTTATTATCCTCTGCACAATGTCATCGGTGGTGAGAGTGTTTCTACTATCCACAATCCGCAGTATACCTTTCCTCATAGGTACCTGTACAGCAAGTCAATACACACATCCATATAAAAAAACTACACAGTTAAAGATACACATGGTGACACACTGTGTAATAAAATACTCTAATGGAAATATTAGACCTGATGTAACTAAAGCGTGGACAGTATAATAAGTTCACCGTACAGTTTATTAAGAACTCCTGTACACTGGCTCATTTATGCAGTTATCTAATCAACCAATCATGAGGCAGCTGCTCAATGCATTCACGTCCTGCAGATACAGATCACAAGCTCCTGTTAATGTTCACGTCTGACATCAGAACGGGGAAACAGTGTAATCTCTGTGACTTTAACATTGGCATGGTTGTTGGTGTAAGATGTCCTAGGAATTTCACACATAACAGTTTACACAGATTGGAGCGAAAAACAAGAAACATCCTGGGGTGGAGAATCTGCAGGATGAAACATCTAGTTGCACTGAAACTGGACAGCTAGAAAAAGAGCAGGTGCCTTACTCAGGAGCCCAGCAGTGGCAGCTTGGAGATAATGGAAGACGAACTCACAGCCTTCTGCTCAGTTGTCCAACACCTTAATCACTGAGCCACCACAGCCCTACTATATGAGTTAGTATATCATACCTGGCATCTCAAAACAAACTGACTATTCTCCTCTGATCTCTCATATCAACAATGCTTTTCAACACACAAAAGTGTCACACAGTCAATGTTTTTTTATACCCTGATTTGTGTGAACATCCCAGGAGATCATCAGTTACTGAAACACTCAAAGCACCCCAAATGCAGTTGGTAAGGTAAGGTAAGGTAAGGTAAGGTAAGGTAAGGTAAGGTAAGGTAAGGTGAGGTAAGGTAAGGTAAGGTAAGGTGAGGTAAGGTGAGGTAAGGTAAGGTAAGGTGAGGTAAGGTAAGGTGAGGTAAGGTAAAGTTTTATTGTCCCCAGTAGGGAAATTTGTCTTGGGCCATCACCCATGCTGCAATCATACAATACACACATTAGACAGATACAATTCACAAAATATTGAATACATAAAATAACAACTATGTCCTTCCCCTATTTAACAACTTCACAGACACTGGGATAAAAGAGTTTTTAAATCTATTTAATCTGCAGCGAGGATCTCTGAACCTCCTGCCAGAAGGCAAAAACTCATTCTCTGTATTCAAAACATGGGACAAATCACAGACAATCCTCTCAGCGTGTCTCACAGTGGCATGTTCGTACATAGTTTGCAATGGTGTCAATTCTTTCACTCCTATAATTTTCCAAGCAGTATGTTCTGTATCATTCGTATCAGCTTTGATCTCGATTGCACAGACAGATTCCCAAACCATACTGTCATACCGTATCTGATTAAACGTTCAATTACTGCCTGGTAAAAGATTACCATAAATTTGTCATCACCCCATGAACTCTCAGATGACGTAAAAAATGCAATCTTTGTTGTATCTTACTACAGAGATTATCCACATGTATATGCCATGTTAGTGAGTCATCAAAAAAGACACCAAGGTATTTGTATGATGAGACCTGTACTACATTTTGATTGTGGATGCTCAGTGGCCTGTGATCACCCACTCCTCTAGGATCAAAACACCATTTCCTTTGTCTTACCTACATTTAGAGATAGGTGGTTGTTATCACACCAGTTCTCAAATCCTCTAATCTCTGAAAAATATTCTGACAGGTCTCCATCCTTTTTTAATAACCCCAAGATTGCAGTATCATCTGAGAATTTAATAATTTAATTGGTAAAATGGAACCACCTGGTGGCTGACTTTACTGAAGGCAGTGTCTAACTGTGTTATCTTTGGAGTCGGCAGTGATGAAATGTGGTGAAAAAGGTCAAATAAACTGTTGTTTAGGTTTTAAGTACTCACGGCATAGGGGTCTGAGCCATCTCGGTCTGGAAACACTTCAGTCTTTCCATGACAAACAAGATCCACCTGCACAGTGAAAGGATTAGGCATATCCTCAAACCCAAACAGATACAACAATGAAAGCAGTGACTGCAAAGCATTTATCATTTAAAATGTTTCTACGCTCAGAAATAGTTGACTCGTACCTTAAAATGGTCTAGCAAATCCTTTGTAACTGTGTATGGAGCTCCAATGACCACCTCTGAGACATACTGCAAAAAGACAAAAAAAATTACATAATAAAACGTGTGCTTTTTTAGTTATAATCAATGGGACACACTGTAGCTAGCCTCAACAAGACTTACCCGACAGGCCAGAACACTCAGTGTTCGCTCATGGATGTTCATGATGGGGTAATTCTTTCCTTTGTAGCGATTCACCTCCTAAAATGAAATGAATAAGTATATAAAATAAAATATACCATTCTATTGTATACCATAATTAATGTATAATAATAGGCTATAAATGAGATATTCATATTATTACACATTTAATGCTATGAACTGCCCCAAAACAGTTTAGTTCTTGTTTTTATATGTTTATTTCCTGAAGACTTTACTGCCAGAAAGCATTAAAATGCTATGAAGTCACCTGATCAAAATGTAACCCGACAATAACGTATGGCTTGTCCGAAAGCTTGTAAACTGCCTCCAAAAAATCCACATGGCCAATATCTGAAGAAAGTTAAGTCAAACTTAACCATGTTTCAAAATGAAAAGATAAAAGTAATATCAGCTCAAGTGTGAATGGATCTTGTGAGTCTGCTAGGATACGGAAAAGGTCAAAGGCTCCAGCCACATATATAATGGTGTCCCCCGGCTGCGGCTCCTTCCCCGAGGCGAACTGGATGATTTTTTGGGACGTCTGCAGAAACTGAGACACGCCTGTCCAGGGACTGTGACCCTTTGGACCCTGCAGGATAAAAATGAAATTGTAAATTGACTTCCTGTGCTTCATACTGTATATAAAGGAAACTTAATGTTGATTAAACTTGATTATTAACTTGATTATTGTAAAGTGTTTGCTTTACATCTCACTCTTCCTTAAACTAACCTCCCAGTTGAGGTGCTCTTATAAAGGAGCTCAGGTATATCACAGTGAGACCTGGATAACTGATCACAAACATCTATCTATTTCTTTCTTTATGGTGAATGCACCTGTCCCCTACAGTGCCACACACACACACATCAATAAACCAGTCCTCAGTTTCTTTGGGTCCTTGCTGGTTTGTCAATTCCCCAAAAACATGTTAATCGAGTTCCCCATCCCACCACAGTGCTGCTCATGATAGTGTTAAAAGTCTCTCTGCTACAGAGCTGCTGTACCAGAACAGACTCTGCGCTCTGAATTCAACAAGCTATGATATGCAAAAGAAAAGAATTCCACTGTACTGTAATGTATATGAACAAATAAACTTGTCTTCGTCTCTCGTTTCATGTTGCATGACCAAAAAAAATTCACACAGTTCTGGAAAAACTGAGCTGTGTCGCATAAAGCCAGAAAATCAGATTTGTGTCACTTTTACTTAGTAATTTAAATGCTGAAAAGTTCATGTTTTTTATTACTTACCCCCTTGATGGAAGGCTAATTCCCTAGAATTTCTGAGAACTGAAAATACACTGTCAAAGGCTCTGAAGCTCATTGCTAGATGACAGAAATAATAAAGATTTCGTCTTTCCCTTTATAGAGGTATTAATGAATTGCCAGTTTTAAGCAACTAAAGCAGTTCAGTGGTGTCCTGTTTGGGAACACTGCTCGATCTGAATCACAGCTGTGGTCTTTATGTCTTTCCATGCCACAAGTTGCCAAGTTGGCACTCTCGTGTGAAAGCACAACGCAAAGATGAATGGATAAGTGGGAAGAGGGAAAACGGGAGTAGAAAACAACAAGTGCAGCACAGGATGAAAAGGCCTGTGAAGTCTAAACACGGAAAAAAAAACACAAAGTAACACAAATGTGATGTGAAATATCTGCTAATCCCTTATGTGTCAAACTTATGGCCCAGACATATTCAAATGTACAAATATAATCACTGCAAAAGGTAAAACTGATGATATTTGCGTAACAACATGCAAAGGTCATTTTTAGAAAGGCATTATATGGCAAAAGGTTTGTGGACATCTGATCACACTTTTTTTTTGAACTTCCTATTTTACCCACATTTATCATAAGCTCAACTCTTCCAGGAAGGCTTTAAACTAGATTTTAGAGCATGGCTGTGGGAATTTGCTGATTCTGTCAAAAGTGCATTCATTGAGGTTAGGTTCTGATGTTAGGCAAGAAGGCCTGGGGTGCACTCAGTATATACACTATATAGGCAAACCTTTGTGGACATCAGATCATCATACCCAATAATGTGGCTTCCCCAAATGGTTGCACCAAAGCTGGAAGCATACAATCGACAAGAATCACCAATTTGACAGTGGCCCTGTGCACAAAGCAACGTCCACGAAGACATGGTTTGCCAAGGCTGGTGTAGAAGATTTTTAGTAGCTTGCACAGAGCCCTGACCTCAACCCCACTGAACACCTTAAAGATGAACTGGAACTGGATGCACTTCGTGCCCAATATCAGTACCAGACCTCACTAAATCTCTTGTGGCTGAATGAGCACAAATCCCCATACCCACGCTCCAAAATCTAGTGTAAAGCCTTCTCAGAAGAGCGGAGGAAATTATAATTCTGGAATGTGTACAAACAATCTAGAAACAAGCAGATTTTGATATGTTTCTGATTTTCTGACAAATGCTGTTACACTCTCTGGATACACTCGGAACAGGACGTTAGTCCACTGCAGGGCACACTGCATACTCATTGACACCATTACTCACACTTTAGATGCAAAATCTTGTACCCAGTCCACCTGAAGTAAAATACCAACTGCAAAACAACACACCCCTTTGTAAGACTGGCCATGGAGTAGTTTCTTCTGCATTGTCTCACAGGTGATATTTAATTCCTTTGTACATAATACCTTTTTAGAATTAGACAGAATTGAAAATGGCATGGGTGACTTCCCATTCTTCTAATCCTGCCACACACTCACCCTTCCAAAGTTGTCTGTGTGTTGCTGATAATCTGAACTTCCCTGAAAGGAGAGACAAAAACAGGGCCGATTAATCATTGCTGTAGATAAAGCAGTAAAGTGTGTAGTCTGGAACGGTACGAAGAATAAAGGGAGACTCACTATGTTGCTGTGATGAGCTTTAGTCATCAGGAGCATGCGGCCAACCAGGTCTGTGGTTGACACACCCTGTGTCCTCTTACACTCTCTGCAAAAGACATTTTATTCAGCACCTGCAAGATGGTTAAAGATCAAGGTGGATTCCAGCCTCATTCCCGGTGTTCCCAGGATAAAGCTTTAAATCCATTGCAACCATGATAAAGCAGTTACTGTAGATGAATGACTGAACAAATGGATGTGGATCACACACCGTGACTAACTGGTGTGATAGTGGATTAGACTGTTATCACAGTTTTTACACCATTGACCAGTTTGACACTTGCCTGTATCTGCCTGACTTTTTCACCTCTTCATATGTGTCCTTTCCGTCTACTGTCAGAGTGATGTCATCTAAATGGAAGGAGAAATGTTCAATCATGAGGGTCCAACACAAGACTGCAATCTCTCTAAATCATTGCACCATGATTTAGGAAAAGAATTGATGTTTTTTATACAGAAGATCTCTACGAAAAAAAGTTAACTTTTAGATATAGTGTGTATTAAGTTAAAATCTTTGTTAAACCACACAAGTGGTATTTCATGATGAATAATCTATTAAAATATGCAATCTGTTAAATAAATTCAGATCAGATCATACTATATGCTGTATAGTTACACCCCCGATCAGCCATAACATTAAAAGCAGACAGATAACATTGATTATGTCATTACAAGTGCTAAGGGTGGGATATACAGTATTAGGCAGTACGAAAGCTAGCATAAAGATCTGAGCAACTTTGTCTGACTTTTCTGAGATGAAATTGAGTTCATCTCAATTTAACTACATTGTTTATTCGTAAAGTGCTTTTAACAACATTATCTCAAAGCAGCTTTACAGGAATAAAAACATCCCTAATGATATTTTGATACTGATAATTATCTCCTTAATGAGCAAACCAAAGGCAACTATGGCAAGGAAAAAAATCCCTGAGATATTATGAGGAACATGGAAAGGACTCAAAAAGGAACACATCCTCATCTGGGTGACACTGGAGAGTGTGATTAAATACTTAAATGTCCAGTCAATATACTGTATTATAGTCATACCGTATAGTTATATATGTGTATAGTGTTCAGTGCTATTAACAGCTGCGTGGTTTAAACTTTGTGTGTGTCCACAGGATTTCATGAATCCAACAGTCATTTAAGCCAAACATGCATGTTGCCAGTGTTGTGTTTTACAGTTTTTTACGATTGTTTACACACTAAAATTAAAATTTCCACACAATTAGCAAAATTTTACACCAATGAGCAAAACACCTCCACAGATTTGCACAACATTACACACAATGTCTGCTTCACCCTTTTTGCAAAACATTACACACAGTGATTTGTAAAACTCTACACACATTTTCACACCTTAGACACAGATAAGGATTGTGAGGTTACTTCCTTGTAATTACAAAGCACCGGATTGCCAATTACCACACTAATGAACGAATTGGATAAACACATCTACCAGGTGTGGAAGCACACATGTGCTAATTTGAAAACACAGCACTCAGGTGTGCTATAAAAGGCAGCAGGTGAGTTCACCTGTCTTCAACAAAAATGGAAGGAGTTAGAAGAAGAAGAAGAGTGAGAATGAGAGGGGGAGCTCAAAGAGGAGATGAAGGCGGTAGAGGTAGAGGAAGAGGAGAAGGAGGTAGAGGAAGAGGCATAGGTAGAGGAGAAGAAGGTAGAGGAAGAGGCATAGGTAGAGGAGAAGAAGGTAGAGGAAGAGGAGAAGGAGGTAGTGGAAGAGGTAGAGAAGGACTTGAAGAGGTGATAGAACCTGAACAAAGAAGACGAGGACCAAATTTGACTCGAGAAATCCGTGCAACACTTATTAACCATGTTATCAACCATGGACTGACACTGATGGAAGCTGGACAAAGAGTTCAACCAAATCTCAGCAGAAATACTGTTGCGTCAGTAATTCAGACATTTCATTGAGAAAACAGGTAAGCTAACCACACAGTATACATTGAAACTGAAGCTTGTATAATCAATATTGTTTACTTTGACATTTGACAGTAGGCTGCATATATATATATTTATTTATTTATTTTTATCTTTTTTTTTTTTTTACATAGGATTGAGGCTCGAGGACACCAAGGTGGAAGGGGCCCTATGTTTAGTCGTGCACAAGAGGCCGCCATTGTGAACATGGTTTTGGCCAATAATTGTATCAGGCTACGAGAAATCCAAGCCAATATCATCAATGATGACAATATTTTCAATAGCATCCAACGAGTCTCTCTGTCAACATTAGGTCGAATCCTAAAGAAAAATCAAATATACATGAAGCATGTAATACATGTAATTGGGCACAGGGCAATCACCAATGTGCCAGGGCAGCGAGGGGGTAACATCACCCTTTGCGCTGCTATCACACAAAATGGGGTCCTCCACCACCATGCAAATCTGGGACCCTATAATGTAAATCTGATACTTGCATTTCTTGACCGATTGCATGAGATTGTCACAGCATTACACCAAGTGGACCAGATGCGGTACATTGTCGTTTGGGACAATGTCTCATTTCATCGGGCTGCTCTGGTCCAGAACTGGTTCCATGATCACCCTGATTTTGAAGTTTTATACCTTCCCCCATACTCCCCCTTCCTGAATCCTATAGAAGAATTTTTTTCAGCGTGGCGGTGGAAGGTATATGACCTGCGGCCTTATGACCGTTTGCCCCCATTCAGGCCATGGAACAGGCATGTGATCTAATTGAAGCAGCTTCAGTGCAGGGGTGGATTCGTCACACAAGGCGATTCTTCCAACGGTGCCTTGCCAATGAAGACATAGCCTGTGATGTGGATGAAATCTTATGGCCTGATCCAGCCAGACAGAGAGACGGATAGTTACAGTATTCTTGTTGCTTTTACAGTAGTTTTCTTTCATTTCTGTTTACTTTTACTTTACTTTTCTTTAGAGTCAAAGTGTATGTACTGTAATTCATGCAGTAATTTTTATTTGTCTATAGATTTTATTTGTTTACAGTAATTGATATCATTGTTGGTTGATTACTGTAACTGATTATGGTAAGAAATACTGTAAGTATTGAAATAAATACTTGAAATATTCAGTCTGCAGCATCAAGTGTTGTGGAGTGCTTGGTAAGGTTATAGTAGGCCTACAGTATTTGTCTACATTCTCCTTATATCTCAAAACAAATCATGAATAATGTTGTGAGTTTCTCACTATTTTTTTTCACCTAAATTATCTCTTACATACAGTAAGAAAGTCTGGCCAAAAATCTATTTTTTTTTTTTTTTTTTTTTTTTACAAATGTGTTTTTTATTTATCACAGCAGTGTGAAACTGGCTGCAATAGTGTATAATCATTGATGACTGTGTTTGTTAAATGAAAACAAATAGCATTTTCACAAATATGTGTATATGTTTTGACTGAAGTGTGTATGTTTTGACTGAAGTGTGTCATTTTGCAAACAATCTAGGAATTTTGCTAATTGATTGTGGTGTTTGGATAATTGTGATTATATTTTGACAAAAAGAACTCTGTTTTCAAAATTGCATGTAAACAATCGTAAAAAACTGTAAACGTTTGGGAAAATATTGGAAAATACTGATTCATTCATCATTGCAAATGTTAATCGCTGAAGTTTGTAGAGCCTGCTGCAAATGTAATATTGATCATTTGTACCTCCATGTACACAGAAGTCACAGTTGTACTTGTCCAGAGTCTCCAGAGTGGTAACATACGGCGCACTCTCCACTATGTCATCCACCCATTTGATGGCGCGCACCATCTTGTACCTCTCGGCCTGTGTGAAGACAGGTGGGCCCTTGTGCTTCGAAATCTCTTCTGTGGTTTAGGGAGGACAGAATAAGAATTTATGTGTGGCATGGACATATGACATAATGCCATTAAAGGGACAATTGTGACAAAATGTCAAAGTCTATGGTGATGTTGGGACCTGAAGGGACTGATAAGGAGAATTTTAGTTAAGTTTTTTAGTTTTAGTTTAGTCTTAGAGGCTGTTATGCTACTGCTAGCTAAAAAGATAGTAAAGATGTTAACACAATATTTTGTCACTTTTACTGAATTTTGGTTATGTACAGTATGTATGTATGTATGTATGTATGTATGTATGTATGTATGCATGTGTGTGTGTGTGTGTGTGTGTGTGTGTGTGTGTGTGTGTGTGTGTGTGTGTGTGTGTGTATGTGTATGTGTGTGTGTGTGTGTGTATGTATGTGTATTTGTATGTATGTATGTATGTATGTATGTGTGTATGTATGCATTGTATATGTGTGTGTGTGTGTGTGTGTGTGTGTGTGTGTGTGTGTGTGTGTGTGTATGTATGTGTATTTGTATTTATGTACGTATGTATGTTTGTATGTATGTATGTGTGTGTGTGTGTGTGTGTGTGTGTGTGTGTGTGTGTGTGTGTGTGTGTGTGTGTGTGTGTGTGTGTGTTTGTGTGTGTGTGTGTATGAAGTTTTTCTTTTTGGATATTATGCATATTAGGAATAAAACTCAGAAATAAGATTATAAGATTCAATCGGATGTAAACTTTTTAACTGGTTCATCCATAAGTTCAGGTTCAAAAAGTGAATTCAAAGCAGAACTAAACATAAAACATACTGCAATTTTGTTAGTGGTTAATGTAAGCAACTTATGATTTCAACTGTAGATGAAGGTTACATAATGTTTGTGTGGTGTGTCACTCACCATCAGTATGCACTCCCACTATGAGATAATCCCCCATTGACTTGGCTTGCCGTAGTTGGTTTGAATGTCCATAATGGACCATGTCATAGCTAAGAGAAAGTCAAACAAAGACAGTTACTCCACCATAGCACACACACATGGCAGCTGGTTCAAAAACCATCCAACAGCCACCTAAAAAGCTCTTCTATAAAGATGTTCACTATGCGTTCACTATGCATTCAATCTGCGCAAATGAGAGCCCTTCAAAGCCTAAATGCTATTAGTTACATTTGGTTGATAAGCTTGATTGACCCTCAAAGAAACTTGCATCGTAACAAGCCATACCTGAATGGCAGGGACTTCTGTGAAATCTAGATACAGAGTTACTAGAAGTTACATGGATCCTGTCCCTCCAGATTAGACAGATGGCCTAATCAGAGTAGCTAGACTGGGTTTTAGATATTATCGCAAACTGTCATACGGAGCAACAGCTAGTGATGAAGTATGTTCATTTATTTAACTCTGGTCAGGGCTGCTGTGCATCTGAGGTCTTTTCTAAACACAAGAAGATTCAAGATTCAAGAACAAACGGTGAAAACACACTGGTTTAAACAATACAATGACATTTTTACTTTGCATGTCTGACTTTTCACAACAATAAATAAAGAACTAAATAGATAGAGAGGAAATTGAAAATATAATGATTTCTACACACTCAATGCCATTCACACACACACATTTACACACTCATGCACAAGCATGTTTTTTTGGAGTTGGAGAGAAAACTGTCTTTTGGGGAATTTTTTGGAGAAAAATCAATTTAACTAATTCAGTGCCCTTAAAGAATGAACTAATTCAGTGCCCTTAAAGAAAACCACTGCCCTTCTTCTGAACTCGACGGTATATGGTATCTTTAGGCTGGTACATTGGTGACAAAGCCTGGGCCATTATAAACAGAATCATGGGTTATCTTGTTTCACTTTTCATGCTGCTCACACTTTACCCGGGGTTATTTTTACATTTGCTGCGCCATACAGCCGTGATTGGATAAATACAGCACAACCGGTATATATAATGGCTTGTCTCATGCTTCCACTTCAATGAGTGAACATGGCCTGAAAGACTTTACCAGCCAAGTACATTTTATGCTGTAAATTTGGATGCATGTTATCTTTATCAAGATAAATCGACACAAATCCGATACACTAGCAAAAGCACTACAAAACTCTTTGCACAACAAACTCACGATGATGTTTCTTATATGGTTTCATCACTTTGTAAGAACATTAGCATTTCCTGGTTAAGTGCCCCTTTAAACTTCCTGCATGTAATAAGGGAGTCATTCTGCTCATGTGATAGTGAATCAACATTAAAAAGAGAGAGAGAGATCAGGCTACAAATGGCAGATCCAGCTCTATATGAAGAGTTGTTTAGAGGCCGAGAACTGAATGGGAGGGGTGGATAAAGCTGGTGCTTGGTTACGGATGGCATTCTGTGTGGGTGTATATATATCCACTCCATTATATGTATATTTATATATCATGGAGTGTAAGGCCCCACTGTTTCTTTAAGAAGGTTCATGATCAGAACAGTATCATTGAAGAACCATGAAATATTAAGTATGTAACTGGTTAGCAGACACCCAAACAGCACCTGAGCTCTGTGCTCCACTAATCAAGGAAAAGATCACAGACAGAAAGACCAATGAAAGCTATGTACTGTACAATAATCAGGTAACCGATAAAACTGATGAATTAGTTTATGGCTTCAAATAACTTAAAATCTGAACACACAGGCTTCTCAGCTACTTATATAAGATTAAATAATGCTGTATTAAAAAATTCTCTAGTGTAGGTTTAAAGGGACTCGTGACAGTCCAGAACAAAATTACTATCACGCAGTTGGAGAAAAGCCAGTTTTGAGCAACAAGAGATTATCTTACTAACCATCTCACAAACGTGTCAATGTCACCTCATCGTGCACTTTGTACAGACCTGATTACGTCAGCACGGGAAAAAGTTATGTTTAGTCCGAGCAGACTTTGAACTTCAGGATCTTTCTGTCACAATGATATAGACTTTGACCCTGAATGTTTCGTGAACCCAAATAAAGATATTATGTAATGCACATGCCATGTGAAGTGGTCAGGTGCTGAAAGCTCTGTGTATCAAAACATTTTGTATGGTTCAGCCTGTCACAAGATTGAGACAATGGTGTTAAAAATAAAATAAGCACAGTATTAGTATTGTTAGTATAATGTATGGGTATTGATACCAAGTGTGGCAAGAGAATTCAGTGATTTGGTGGTTAGCTTCTATAGTTTTGTGTCTTGTTAATACATAATTAATAAGAATTTGCCTTAATCTTGAAATTTCATTCACTGTAATTACATAATTATCTCTTTAACACTGTTTCAAATTTGTTCTCAAACACTATGATTTTTCGTCTTAGCCTGCCATCCGCTTTTCTGTCCTCCTTTACTAGACAACTTCAAACGACCATGACTGTAAGAAAACCATCTAATTTTTTATAAAAACTGCACGTTCTAATTCACATCGTTGTTGTTTCCATTGTTGTTAATGGATAACGGCTATGTCGTATAATATAGATGAATAGATTATAAGGAGCAGAACCTACGTAGAAAAAGTATAAAAAATAGATTATACCGTTAACGGGTTTGTTTAAATGAAACTTTGAGTAAGACTGTGTATTTTGTTAAATAGAGCCAAATATTATCAACAGGTCCTGAAGGTATACTGATGCTCCATGTTTACTCTGCTGATTCCACCGTTTTAATATTACGGCATGTGAAAAATTCCACAACATTCCACTGATGTACAAAAGGGAGGCAGAGAGAAATGGCTGGAATTCTCCAAGAGAAAGCCGCCATAATCCTGGTGGGCATGTACATGAATTCAAAGCATTTCCCCTACTTTTTTTTTTTTTGGTTTTCATATAGGAGCCAGATGCACTAGACCCAGGTGAACATGAAAGAAACATTCTGCCCTCAAAGCAAGCACTGTGACATTCATTTCCACATGGGCTGTAGTGACACGAACACGTTCTGTAAACAATGGCTCACTTGTTAGTGTGTTCACTGAGGGCCAAGACAGCGAAAAGCCACGCTTTTAAAAATGATGATAACATCAAACATTCTAAAAGGAAGACTAAAACTAGTCCCACCCTGTAAAATATGTAGCAAGTCACACATATGACACATTTCAAATGTCTTTTCCATGTATATTAATATGGGATATTAATATTTATATTATGCACTATGGGTTGTATGGTGACTTGAATTTGCTCACTGGTGAAATACAGGTAGACTTGATCTAGTGATGAGAGACAATGTGACTTGCATGAAATTCTAGTAAGTCTCCTGGAAATCCCTCAGCACACAGATTCACAAGCACAGCAATTTCCCTGGTGCTGAATGAACACCCAAGGTGATACTTCTGCTGTTTGTACAACGTAAATGTATAACAAAAATATAAATGTATAACAATAACTGAACTAATTTGCATATGCATTCGTCTGAATGTCTGTGTAATAACTTGTTGCCGACATCGGGATATAATGTAATAATTTGTTAATAAGCACTTTGCTAGTATTTTGTTTCCCATGCAGACTGATATTTAACATGACGATGTACATTTCAGTCTATATGCAATGCATAATACAATGCACATGCAAATGCGACCTTGCCTGTGGCATAAAAATTCACTAAAGTTCTATATTCAAGTTGTAGTGCGATTTCACTCTCAGTCAACAAAGTATGCACAATCCATACGGTATATAAAATAGATCAGTGTATATTAAGGAGTTGGACAGATTATAAAATAGTTTTTTGAGGTGCAGGTGTTTCCTGATGTGTAAGGGAACATGCTTCACTGTGTTGTTAGGAAACTTTTCCAACCTTAACATTGAATCCTTGGACTAACGTAAATGGGGTAAAGGCGAAGCTACTGGGCTCAAGTGTTGCCTAATGACTTCATTTGTATGTCTACAAGAATTGGTGTTACTCTATGCAATGTAGTAAAAATACAGAAAATAAGGGTAATAAACTATACTACTGCGGTGGTAGGTACTTCATGGGTAGCGTTTGTGTGTATCTTTTACCCTGGAAAGATGTATGACGTGTACTCTTTTAAGCATTAGTGTAGCATCCAAGTGTCAAAAGGGAAAAGTTTTTAATTCTCTGTGAGGATTTTTATTTTATTTTATTTATACTGCAACCACTGCTTCAGTATTCCGGAATTTCAGCAGAAAACATTTTAGCCTCGTGGTTAAGGCGTTGGACTCCGGATCAGAAGATCATAGGTTCGAATCCCAGCTTTCCACCACTGCTGGGTTATTAACCTTTAACTCTCAATGACTCAGTTTTTTTTTAGAAATTGAAATAAAAATGTAAGTCACTCTGGATGAGGGTGTGTGCTAAATAGCAGAAATGTAAAATAACGGATCTTTATGCGTTTAAACACTGTCGGTCCTTAAGGAAGTGCCGCAGTGAAACGCATCACGAGGCTCCTTATAATATCGCATTTATCCTCTAAACCGTTTCATTCTAAAGCAAGCTTCTAAATGGCTATAGGTGCTCTTTGTAAATGTGTAGAATGTAGAGAAATAATGCGAACTTACCATCCGTCACACCACACTCTCACGACGCGTCTTCTCTTCTCGGGACTGCAGGCGACTGCCGCCGGTTTGCTCTCCGCCTCGTCACCCGCTGTTACCGCCTGATGGTGTCCGTTTTTCATCATCTTCTTACCGTGTAGAAATGTCTACGCGTTCTGTTCCGAGTCTACTGCTACTAATGACGGAAAATATTTACTCGTAATATAGCTCGTACGTCCTTTTGGCAGGATAGCCGTGTTTTCGACATTTACGGCAGTGACGCTCCGAAGCCGCGCGGCCACGCCTCCTGTTCTTGCCGGGGAGATGATGGCGTCACGCGCACACGGAGTCGTACGATAAGCGCCTCCAGTCAACAGTGAGCCAATAGCGCACTGATTACGCGTGCACACTACCGTACTACACAGTACACAGAAATAATCATCCGCGATTGGTCGGTTTTTACACCAGATAGGACGCAGCTGTGATAGAGACTTATTTACTGACGGCTCCAGCATCACGTGATAACAGTCTGAGTAATAGACTGTGGAGTAAAGTAATAGTATCTGATAATTATCACACATTTATCACACATTATCACGTTAAGATAAATGTTTAAGAGTAGTGTGTTGAAGAAAAAAAACACTTTAGACAATAGTTTATTAGTTTCATATGAAACTAATAAACTATTGTTTTGCATATATATATATATATATATATATAGATAGATAGATAGATAGATAGATAGATAGATAGATAGATACACATAATAAAATAGTGCAGATGTATGTAAGGCACAATGTGTGTAGGAGTTGAGGAGTATAATAAAATACAAATATATATATATATCAAGTCAAAAAGTCAAGAAGCTTTTATTGTCATTTCAACCATATATAGCTGTTGCAGTACACAGTGAAATGAGACAACGTTTCTCCAGGATCAAGGTGCTACATAAAACAAAGACAGGGCTAAGGACATGTACATGTAAGTAGTCTTAGCCACATAAAGTGCAACTGTGCAACCTGGTGCAAACAGTGCAGGACAAGACAAACAAGACAGTGCAGGACAAAAGACAGTGCAGGACAAAAAAAATAGTGCAGACATAAAGTTACAAGACAATACAAAAAGTACAAAATATGCAATACACAAAGGACAATAAACAGTAACAGAAACAGTGCCGACTGACCATTGTAAATACTGAATGTTCAGGTCCTTTGGATAATATATAGAGCTGTGCAAAAAACATCAAATGACTGAAATATTGTATAGTATGTGCGTAATGGCTGAGATATTGTACAATATGTGCAAAAACAGCTGAAATACTGGACAGTATGTGAAAAAAAACGCAGAAAAGTGTGCAAAACAGTGTGTGTGTGTTGTGAGGGTCTGTGCAGTCCATACAGATGATGTGTGTGTATGTTGTGCTCAGTATAGTACAGTTCAGTTATTGAGAAGTCTGATGGCTTGTGGGAAGAAACTGTTACACAGTCTGGTCGTGAGGGCCCGAATGCTTCGGTACCTTTTTCCAGATGGCAGGAGGGTGAAGAGTGTGTGTGAGGGGTGTGTGGGGTCATCGACAATGCTGTTGGCTTTGCGGATGCAGCATGTGGTGTAAGTGTCCATGATAGAGGGAAGAGAGACACCAATGATCTTCTCCGCTGTCCTCACTATCCGCTGCAGGGTTTTGCGATCCGAGATCGTACAGTTCCCAAACCAGACAGTGATGCAGCTGCTCAGGAGAACATGGTCAGGATGGGGAGAGGGAGATGTGCCTTTCTCAGCCTTCATAGGAAGTAGAGACGCTGCTGGGCTTTCTTGGTGATGGCGCTGGTGTTGAGTGACCAGGTATTTTCACTTTAAATATTAATACTATATATATATATATATATATATATATATATATATATATATATATATATATATATATATATATATATATAATAGTTAGTAATAATAGTATAATAGTAATATATAATAGTACAATAGTAATATATAATAGTACAATAGTAATATATAAGACAGTTGTTTTTAAATTCATTTAAATAATCTGAGTTTAGAAAATGGCCCCTTTATGGTGTTATAAGATTGATCTGTATAGCACACATGACAATATGTCTTAAATGTGAAGTGTGTAATGAAGTTTTGCTTTTCTAGCCAGTCTCAGTTTTTGGCAGGTCAACATTTTCTCTTTGTAAAATCTTGTAATTATATACATGTAACAATTATATTGTAACAATATAAATTTTTCTTTGTCAGATAGCATGCTGTGCCTATAAGACATTCACAATGTGCTTTAAATGCAACAATATTAAAATACACCTTGAGTATAATAGCAACCCAATAATGTTGAATTCAATAGAGCAGATTTCCATAGATTGGTGGTCCTCCTTCTGACGCACCAGCAGATGGAGACTTAATCCAAAGTATGAAAGTTGTAGTGTTTCCATAAGCATACAATCCCTAATAAACACTAAAAAGAGGTTCTTTAAGGGTTTAGATTCTAAGTTTTTGAAACTCCATGAAAAGGTTTTGTATGGAAGACTTAGCGAAGAAAGCAAGAAGTGTGTTTTCATGTGCAGTCAAATTTTCCAAAGACCCCACAAAAAACAAGCAGAAGGCTAATGTGACTATTACGTGTGTGTTGAGTTAAGATTTTTCCAATTTGTACATTAATATTATCCGAAATTATATTAAAATTGCTAGTTAGTTTACATGCCTAATTAATATTGCTCAAACGAACCGACATAGCTTGCCTTTAGTCGGGAAGCTAATTTACATTTAAAAAATAGTTAATGCTAGATAGACGTCTGCTAATGACATCCCATTTTTAATCTGTAGGGTTTAATATGGAGTTGGCCAACCCTTTGCAGCTATAACAGCTTAAAATCTTCTGGGAAGGCTTTCCACAAGGTTTAGGAATGTGTTTATGGGAATTCCTTTAGAAGCGCATTTGTGAGGTCAAGCACTGACATTGGACAAGAAGGCCTGGTTTGCAGTCTCTGCTCTAATTCATCCTAAGGTTGAGGCAGGCCTCCACACCTCCACACCAAACTCGCTCAACCATGTTTTTATGGACCTTGCTTTGTCATGTTGGAACAGAAAAAGGCTATCCCAAACTGTTCCCACAAAGTTGGGAGTATGTAATTGTCCAAAATGTCTTGGTATGCTAAAGTTCATGTCACTGGAACTAAGTGGTCATGCCCAACCCCTGAAAAATAATCACACACCATAAGCCCTCTCCACCAAACTTGCACTTGGCACAATGCAGTCAGGCAAGTACCGTTCTCCTGGTAGCCACCAAACCCAGACTCGTCCATTGCCAGACAGAGAAGCGTGATTCGTCACTCCAGAGAACACATCTTCACTGCTCTAGAGTCCAGTGGCAGCGGGGTTTACGCCACTGCATCCAATGGTTTGCATTGCACTTGGAGGTTGCTGCTTGGCCATGTAATCCCATTCTATGAAGCTCTCTATGGACTGTTATCTAATCTGTTCTTTATCTAATCTGAATGCACACACGATGTTTGGAGGTCTGTAGCTATTGACTCTGCAGAAAGTTGGTGACTTCTGTCATTTTATGTGGCCTACCACTTCGTGGCGTTCCCAAATCCTTCCACTTTGTTATAATACAACTAACAGTTGTCCATGGAATATTTAGTAATATTTGAGGAAATATTCAATAATGGACTTATTGCACAGGTGCCACATTATCATGGTACCATTGTTAAATTTACTGAACTTATGAGAGAAACCCAATTTTTCACAAATCTTTGTAGAAGCAGTCTGCATGTTTAGGTGCTTGATTTTATACATCTATAGCCATGGAAGTGATTGTAACACCTGAATTCAATGATTTGGAGGAGTGTGCCAAAACCTCTGGCAATACAGTGTACTTAGGTTATATTGGTATTGAAGAATTGTCTATAATATACACATTTATCTAGCTACATTTTTTTTAGTTTACAAGACTATATGGGCAGCATATTAGCTTTAGTGGCAGGTCCTCAGAGTTGTAAATGAAAAATTTGCGCACATCTTAAACATTTTTTAGTGGGTCTGTTGATTAGAGATGTGCCCAGATAATCAAATACCTGGATCATTTTTGTATGCCCACATAAAGTCAGTGAAATCATATATAAAAAGAGCTATGTCAGATACTGTTTTAATACAGAGAGCAGTACTGTCATGGTGTATATGAGGACAAGTTTTTACCCTTATGTTCTCTTTTACTACTAAAAGCCTATTTAAGATTAACGTTAAACACTGCTAGTAGATCCTCTTTGCAGAGCTTGTCATTTCAGAAAGTTTTTGAAAAATGACCACTAATGCTACATTACAGGTTTTAATTTTTCAAGCTATTATTGAGAAAATAACCAACAGCAAGGCAGATAGAAAATCTGAAAATGTATTGTATTAATATATTGATATGTATGCAACTGATTTAGTCAAATAAAAAGGAAGCTGGAGAATCACTTACCAGCTGGTGAAGATGGTCTAGCAGCTTGATCAGATCGGCTTGTGTTTCGGCAGCTGGTAAATGATCAGGCCAAACTGGATGTATGGCAGAAACGATTTTGCACATGCAGCATGTCTTGCTTGGTGACGCATATTATATACAGTAGTCACTGTTGTCAATTGCATTAAGTTCATTCACTAGTCTATTAAATATAAAATGGAAAGATATGTAAGGACCTTAATTGTATTATAACTTTGCAATTAAATATACATTGTGAGTCTGAACTATACAGTAGATCATATAGTTTGTGAAAAAAATTACATTTTCCAAACATTCCTCTTACCCACTAACCTTGAATTGAACTTAGAGCACTCAAGTAGCATGCTACTGACTAAAATATGGAGCGTCTACTGTGATTCTTTTAAACATTTCTTTTCATTATTTCTCTGTAGCAAGGCTGACAAACAGAGAAACATGGGAGCTGCCATCAACACCAAAAGCCTGGCAGTTAACCAAGCATCTGTTCATTAACTCTTACAGATATTTATATAATAAAATTACACAGAAGGCCTATTCCTAGTACAGTATATACAGCACAGCCAGACAGATCGTTCTTGTCTTAGCAAACATGTTGTGTATGAGGAAAAAGAAAGACAAGAAACACAATAACCATGAATAAACTTTGGCAGTGCTTTTCCAAGATGGAGTCATTTTTTGCTAGTGATGGCGAATTAGTAGTGCTATTAGTTTGCAATGCTTTGAACTGTTTGAATGTTCTGCATTAACATAATGAATTAAGTAGGTATATGTTTAGTCACTTCAAGAGTTAGGTAATGAAATGCTTTGCATGAATAATCTTGAAATGTTGGAAAACTCCCATGTAGCTATGCTAATAATGCTAACAGCATTTTGTTCTGCATTCAGTTCAGAGGAAACCTGGATATTAGTCAACACATTTTAATAAATCAGCCCCAAGTGACACTTAAAACAATTGTTGGTTAAGTTTCCTTCATGGAAATATAGTATATGTAATACTAGCTAACATCTGTGGAGCTATGCTAAAAATGCAAACATGACATGTATGAATGAGTTAAATGTAAGTCACGCTGGATAAAAGCATCTGCCAAATGCTTTAAATGTAAATGTAAACCATGTTAATAGCAATAGGTAGTTTAAAAATTCAATTCATTTGTATAGTGCTGTTAACAACTCACTTTGTCTTAAAGCAGCTTTACAATATAATGCTGTGTGGAAAGTGAAAAATGACAGTGAGCACTTCATAAAGAAGTAATTGTGCAGTGGAGGCACGTTTAACCACCCTCATGAAACAGTATCAGAGTCAAGTTTCATGTTTCTGTTCCTATAACTTTGCTTTCAAGCAGGTGAATGGTCAAGTGGGCAAAAGCTACATGCTAAAATTAAAAAAACTTTGTGAGCATGGCTGGAAATTGGAAATGTTGAAATCTGCCTAATTCTGATTTATTTATAGTTATAATAACTAATCTCATGCACCTTTAAATGTAAAATGCGATAATAAAGTCAAGGAAGAAATGTATAAAATATATGATTCTTATTATTGTTTATGTATTTATAACCTGTAGTATGCAGAGAATAGATTACAATAGTAATTTCATTTAATAACTATTGATTTCGTTAGTATTAAAATGGTTGGAATTTTTACCAGCCATTTTACTGCTAGCAACAAGTGAACATTGCTGAGAAAATTGGCAGCAGTCGTTTCATTCTCCTGACTCAGAAAGCCATCCCCTATGAGGGCACGCTAATTTGATATTAGCTTAGAGCCACAGGCATCGCGTTTGGGGGGCAGAGTGAAAGCCTGGTTAATGGCAGCAAAGGCCACATTAATTCTGCCAGGCTGAGAGAATTGGGCCAGGCACCTGCTGCAGAAGTGGGTACGAATGACAAATGCTGTCCTATATTGGCCATTGGATCACCTCTCGCCTCTGTGTAGCAAATTAATCAAACCTGAAGGCCATGGGCTTTCTCTTCTTGTTGTGCAGGCAGGTCAGGTACGGCAGCAAGTGTGTGTCATGTGTATGTCTAAAGGAGCGAGTGCTACGTACACAATACATCCCTGAGGCTGCTTTGTTTAAAAATCAGAACGTGAAATAATCAGAATAAGCGACTAATCAAGGCTCATTTGACTTATACAAGGAACAAAGCTTAGTGAAAAAAGAAACCCCTGGATGTCCTCAATGTGGTGTTGACTATAATAGAATGAGGATGTATAACTGAGAGAGAACAGTTTTGAAAGGTGTATGTATGGGTGCCTTGTCTGGCCAAATTTAGGGCAGGCACACCACAGCGTCCCCCACTCACGTCAGGCCAAAAAACGCATGCATAGAGGTTGCTGGAAGTAGGTCGACGGGTGCCTTTTTTTGGATCACAGAGGGAGAAAAGCGTGCCAGCTAAATGATCGCACTCTCCTAAAACCTACTCCAATGGCAAAAAGCCTTCACCAGTTTTATTTTTACTCTCATTAAACTGGGTCAATGACTATGCCATAGAATATAGCCAAATACAAAAAAGTCATGCTGACCAAAGTCAAGACCTTATGGACATCTCTCAAAACCTTTTTATTGATCATATATAAAATAAAGGAAGCTGTATATCACCAAACATACAATATATACAACAGATATACAACAGTACATCGATAACTTAGTCAAACCCAAGAAAGACTATCTGCATGGTTAAAATCCACAGTTCTTATATATGAATATAGATATTAATACATCATCACTTTTTATGTACAGATTGCAAAAAAGTACAATAATTTAATTAATAAAGTTACAGTTCACCCATTTTGTTACTGTATTTCATACAAAGTACTCATATATATCCAAAACAGCACATTCTATTCACCGATAACCAACTCACATTTCATAAGCTTTTTTTTTCTGATTTAACAATTCTGAGACAACAAACTAGTCATATATGAACCTGGTGTTTGAACCCTCTCAACGAACAAAGAACATGATGAACAAAGCCCGGTTAGCCTAAAGCTAATAGAGTTTGTCACATTAAGTGCTGATCAAGTGAGTGAACCTCGGAATCTCTGGTAAGACAATGGTAGGGATTAAAGGCGGCTCTCCTGGATGCATAGTGTGATCTGTGTTTAAAAATGACAAGGTCTCCTACAGAGCTGTAAGACATGCCAATTTCTGGACTGACTAAGCTTAAAAAAAAAAAAAGCTTCTATTCCTGATGCTGTTACTCAAAGCACAGCAAAAACAGACTTCTTTATCATTCAATACTCAGCTCAGTGTGATATCTCTCCTTCCTCCTGTCAATCTTACAACCGCTCTATTATGCTAACTATCATGGACATCGGACTATGTGAAATAGCTCAGATCAATAATTTATATCCACAAAAGGATAAAGTGGGGCATTTGTCCAAGAACTCCATTTACCACTACAGAGGAGGCCTGTGTGTAGTAAACACAAGAAATGCCTGAGATCCTGAAATGTTTTTTATTTTCTTTTTTCCCCCAAAACCAGGAATCTAAATTCAGACTTCTATAGACTTTGAGAATGATAAGCTGTATGATAAACCGGCTGCCAACTATTTTGATGTTAAATTGTATTTTCAAAGAGCTCATGTAAACCAAACTCTTTTGTTAGCATAATTGCTACGATACTTTTTAAAATCTTGTTAAGAGTAAGCTTTTCCGCTGGCATGTTAGCTGTTTAAAAAGTAAGTCGTTAAATAACTGCCATCTACTATTTCATTTCCTCTCTGTAAACCAGATTACTGATCACATCCCTATTATTCGGTACAGTAAATGTGACGTTACACTGTGACTTAGTACCACAAGTTTCCATGCCAGCTCACTGCCCAGGTAGAATATAATGCAAGAGATTTAAACTTCTTGTCCAACTACTTCGTTCTACAAAACAGGAGTTCAGGACTTTGCAACTTCACCTAAGTAATGATTTTGCTCGTTGGTCAAAATGTTCCTCAAGAGTTTTTGACCCCAACAAAAAAGTCTTACTGTCTTAGTCGTCATTTGGTGTGACGGTTTACACTTAATGCTCTTCATTGTGGTGCAACACACCTTGCTGCTCAGGCAAGGATCTGGTTGTGGGAAATAATTTGTAATAGGTGGATTATTTAGAATGACCAGGTAAAAGCTCAGAATCAGCAACATGTGGCCATGTGGAACCACTACCAAAAATCTAGTGCAAAGCTTATATATAAGGCGCACTTATGTGGCTTTCACGCTGGAAATTCAGTCTGAAACAGAGAATGATTAATTGGTAATGCAAATGTAACATGGGTAATGTGAAAGCTGTCATGTGGACCAGGAATCACACTACGGTACCAAACCCGAGAGTACTTGTAGCAGGTGGTGTGAGTTCGGTTGCCCTGGAACTGTGCCATGATTCTAGTGAACGTGAAGCAACTCATACTAATAACCTGTGCATGTGTTTTAGCAGATGACGAAATCACTGGTTTCCACAACACAGTGTGTTCTTCATGCCCGTTTGTGATGATGTAAGATGAATGCAAATGCAGCGAGGTCTGAAACCAGACCACTGCTGCAAGAACAATCGCACTCGGAATTGGGCTGCAGCAAACATGCCCAGTGTGAAAACCACCTAAGATAAAAAGAAATAGTCGCCTTGCAAAAAAACATTCAGAGAATATACACACTCCATTCAATACGTGGACAGAGCCTTCTAGTCAAAATGTTTTCCAACAACTTAATGACTTTGTTGCACGTCGGAGTGTTCACTTGTCTGGTGGACTAGTTAATGAATTTATGATTTGTCCACCCCTGGGAGGACCTGTAGGAAACCCATGTGGCCAGAACTACACACTAACCAGATCTCAGGACAGAACCAAGGGTGCTAGAGCTGTGATGTTGCAAACTCCCCTCTTTGCTGCCCTTTCACCATACAGTTGGAAGCTGAATTTATTTATCCTGAGCAAATCTACCTATCGCAACAGTGCAATTCGTTTTAATTCACCTTCATATGCTCATGAAAGCACTTTGCTGCTTCTCTAGTGCAACACCTCATCTACTACCATGTTCAGTCTGACACAGCTCATAAGCTATGTAATGGAAAAAAGCAAGGTAAGCGCTGGTTGAGATTTATTTTACATAACGATACACCCAACCTTTTTTGTTGTGGTAATTATGATTCAACTTCAGTTTTGGAGTTCTACCATCATGGCAATATTCATCAATAAATCTGTTAATTTTTTCAATATGTTGTTAATCGACAGTGTAAGTATAATATGACACACAGATTTATTCAGTTCAACCAAAAGATCAACATACAGTGTCACACTGTATGAAAAAAGGGGAATGTTGGCACCACGATGAACAGCCAATAAGGCAAAAGCATGGCACAATAGTTTTAACTGAACTTCACTGCTAATTTTTTTTAAACATAATTCTGCTGTTGTTTATTACAGACACATAATAACCAAAATAAAGCAGAAATTCAATGATTGTAAAGACGTTCTTATTAACTAAACCCATACACATGTTTAAAAAAAAAGTCTTGCCAAAGTTATAAAACCTTGCTTAACAATTGCCCTGTTTAGCACCTTCAGGAACATCTTGCGTTATGGAAGTCCATTATTTGGGAGAAACCACACAGGCGGAAGAATTCAGTTTTGTGCTGCGCAACAAATTGAGATGGTGTTAAAAAAAAATCTGCATCAGTTATATGGAAGGGACCAAAACAGATGGTTAACTGTCTTCTATACATTGCCTGTCTTCTACAAATTCTTCTAAATATATTCATGTAAATAGTACAGAATGACACCAATAGAGTGGACGACACTGCCACCTGATCACTTTCACAGCACGCCACGCGCCTAGTCACTAAAAAAGCTATCAGACTTCAATAATAAGCCACTTTTGGTACAATTGCAAAGTCAATATCAAACAAGTTCAAGGTTTGTATTTTTCCCCAGACATTTTTTTCCCTATAAATGAGAGGTGTCCAACTCAACTGGTTAAAGTCAGGTATGCAGTTTAGTTGTTATTTACCTGCTGAAAGACACCTGATAGAAAAACTCCTTGTTTTTAGCGATTACTATTAGGTGTGTTAATTAGTGCAGGCAAATGACTGGCAAACTGTGTTGAACTCTAACCTACTAAGACATGAATTGGACACCTCTGTTATAAATAACAAAACATTTTCTTACCAGAAAATAACAAAGATAGAGCTAGAACTTTAGCTGGACAAAGACATCAAAGAACACTTGCTAATAATAAGTAAACGATAAAGCTTGTGTGGATCAGTGTTTAGGCAACTATGACCAGTCCATCCACAGTATTAAGCTCTAGAAAGTCGAACGAAACGAAACCACTCGATACTTCACATTTGCCAATGAACTTCTACATCAAACCAGTTTTAAAAACACATAAAACAGAATTCAATCAAACAAGGAAGGAGTTTGCTATGTTCTGTGGACAGGCTCCCTCATAACAAACTTGTGTCTATGAAAGGTGAACATCACCCTCGGAGACAGTTACCGGATTTCTCCTTTTCCATGCATAAATACGGTAGTTTATTGCCTCTCCTTGTCATATTCATCAGAATATAACTTGTAAACATCATTCCACAAATGGAATTAAACAAACAGGGCACAAAAAACTAACAGTTGGGGTTTTTTTGTTTTGTTTTTTTATGTGTTAGCCTGGCATGGCATGGAACACCAAACTTTCATCAATAAAGGAATCATTTTGGGGAAAATTCAAATTGACACAAATGCTCTGTATTTAAAACACTGTTTATCAGCCATGACATGTTTGTTGTCCGTATTTTTAGCTTTTTCTGCTTTTTTGCGCTTGACGTAACATGAAGCGAACATGAGGACATCTCATGAGTAACAGAAGCCAGAATCTAGTCCTAATACAAACTGCAGCCAATTTAAACCCATTCATTTAATGTATGCTTATAAAATCTTGAATTGACGGGTACATCCTGTATTCATTCTTTAATCGTTTAATTTCCAGTTACAGATTATTTTAACAGTCAGGTTTAAGACAAATGGCTAAAGTTGTCATGGACTACCAATAATTAGCCAAGATCCAGAACAAAAATAAAGAAGCAACATTTGGATATGTTGGAGATCAGTGCTGCCTAAAGTGGAAAATTTGTGTAAATTGGATATTTCCCCCAACTTTGTTTTAAAGCCAATAATGAGAGTTTGTGGTTTTCATCCTATTGCACTGACTGAGTGTCAAAGTGCTCTTATTAACATTAATACAGGCAATATATCCAAAGCTAACCTTAATATGTCTTCAAAATTTCCCAGAAATCCCATAATTGGAATAATATGTTTACAGATTAATATTAATATAGAATTGCTTTGTTTGTTTTTTTAATGTGACAAATTTTAGCAGAATGGATTCATTTAAATAGAAGTTGAGATTGAGAAGAAGACTGAATTTCACCTACAACTGGCTGTGAATTGACTCAGCCACTGCAACGTCTGAAAACTACTCCTGACTCCCATAATTGGCTCATGTTTAAGGTAAGCATAAGATCTTTTGAATACCGACAATTTCTGTAATTAATTGATTTCATCATCACTAGCATTGTTTTCCAGCCCATCTAAGAGGTGGTCAGTGGATACTATCAAGCACACGAATCTGAAAAATGAAAACAAATCCAATATTTTCCCCATTATACCGAGAAAATACCAGGTTGCTAAATATCAGTAAACAAAACTCTCAGTGCAATGTTGCAAATATGGTGCCAACCAAAGTCGGTGGTCTCCGTGTTGAACTGCATTGTTCTACTGTTTAACCAGTGCCAAGTTTGCTTGCCCTTTCACACATGACTCAGCTAATTGAGAACTTGTTAAGACAGAATCATTAGTTATAATAAAAGAAGTAGACACGTTAGCTTTGCTCTCTTGTGTTATTTTTGTCTTATGAACTAATAATCCCTACACTGGTGCATAGAAGGTTGTGCTAAATCTGGGAATGTATAACACTTGAGGTTAATGTAAAAAAACAAAACAAAACAAACAAAAAAATTACAGCTATGAAAAACCAGAAGGCCTTAATGGAGGTTAACAAACAAACCTCACCATACATGCCGCCTTAATAAGCACACTGCTAGGCAGAGCATATTTTAACTTCTGTATTGTTTGAAGCAGATGTTGCAGATCTGTGCTTGATAATGATTCACTGACCAAAGGCATTGTGCATTACGAGCGTGCCTCCGTTTTGGACTTGACGATGGTGATGACACTCGTTGCGGCCACCTTGCCTGGTACGATGATTGGTGTGATTGCGCCCCTGGCAGCTGGTACGGGGCTGCGCGCCACAGTCCTGGCGAAGCTTTGCAGTGCCTCATACTTGGAGCGCAGCACGTCTAGCTCTACCTTCATGCTGGCATTCTCGGAAGCGAGTTTCTCCACCTCTTGCTGCAGCTCAGCTTTTTGCTTCTCCAGTTCTTCCTTCTGAGTGACGCGCTTGACGCGACAGCTGGCGGCATAGCCACGGTTCTTTAGTGTGCGCCGCCGCTGCTTTAGTTGTGCGATCTCCTCTTTGGATAGGCCGCGCAGGTGTTGGTTCAGCTCACGCACCGACATCGACACTAGCTCATCGTCCGTAAGGCTCGTGCCATTCTCTCCTGGCTCCCGCTTCACCTTAAGTGATTTTGAAGAGAAAGAAAAGCCAAAATAAATAAAGTTGGAGAGACAGAAAACCAAATCGAGTCTATCAGACAGCCAGAGAACATAAATAAGCTTTAGACACTTGCCTTCAGGGCTTTGTTTCCCTTACTTGTAGTAGTCATGCCACGAGAGCCACACGTGACTATCCTGGAAGACTGTCTGCCGGGACAAAGAAGAGAATGCAAGCATTAAATGAAATGAGCTTTATTTACAGTATTTACCTATTCACATTTATTCCAATGCAATGAAAGACACTAGATCGTCATTCATCAGGGACGTAAAATCCCAAAATACATGCAAAAAAACATGCATGATAGTAGCAGGGTACGATATTTAATCAGATACTAATACACAAAGGTTCAGACAGTTTGGGATGCCTCAATACAGTGACTTGTTCGAGATACATTTGCAGTCTTTTAATTAATGATGCGGATGTTTGAAAAAGAGCAGATCAGCAAGCATGCAGGACTTCTGATGGTGCAATAAGATGCAATAAATAGTAAGTTCAGCTTTCCATAGTCTCTGGGAACAATGCTGCATTGAAAGATTTTTTTTTTCAAAGTAAACTCACTGACATTTGGCAAAACATCACTGGTAGATAAGTGCAAAGCCATGTTGCACAGAAACTCGCTGCACCACAGGCTCTTTAAAACATGCTACCACACACATGGAGCCACACACAGCTGAATCAGTGATGCTTCTGAAGTCTAGTGAAGTCAAATTCAATGTGGCATCAGCATCAAAATAGCACTGAAAATAGAGGATGTCTTTCACAGGGGCTAGTTAGGCCAGTGTGAGACAGCTTCAGGCATTAAGAAGAGGAGTTTTATTTGTGATCATTTAAAACACAGAAGGCATTTATTAATCACTGATGTGTTAGGGCATCATGGTCATACATCACTGTGATGGTATCGTGTCTGAGCATCCTGTGTGTGAGGTTGTCTTACCTGGCATTAGTGCTGTATGAGAATTCTGTGTGTGTGTGTGTGTGTGTGTGTGTGTGTGTGTGTGTGTGTGTGTGTGTGTGTGTGTGTGTGTGTGTGTGTGTGTGTGTGTGTGAGAAGGCTAATCTAATGGGCTGCTGTGAGCTGGAGTGTGTGTGTGTGTGTGTGTGTGTGTGTGTGTGTGTGTGTGTGTGTGTGTGTGTGTGTGTGTGTGTGTGTGTGTGTGTGTGTGTGTGTGTTTGTGTGTGTGGTATTAGATGGAGCTGATACAGCTGGGTCACAGCAGGAGTGGAATCACACAGGCCAAACCAGCAGTTGTGGCACCAAGGTTTTGCGAACACACACACACACACACACACACACACACACACACACACACACACACACACACACACACACACACACACACACACGTTTGTCTTTTTACCCTTGTGAAGACCTCCAAATGACATGATTATTAATGCATATAATTAATGCTACGCTATACTTATGCTTAATCCTAACTTTAACCTCAGGAGCCAAAATTAAACCTTTGGATCTTTTACGTTTATTTTATTTTATTTTATTAATAAAAATATGCAATATTTGTATTAATAAAAAGCAAAACATCAAAATGTTTTTAAGGAGACCAGCAAATGGACTTACAAGGTCGAAACTATCAAATATTCCTATACTTGTGGGGGCATTCGGTTCCCGCCAAGATATAAAAGCATCCAGCCACTCAACCCCATACACACAAACACACACAAACAAACACGGGTATGCTGGCTCAGCATATTCACACCACTGCACTAGCTGCCAAATGCACAGTCACCAGCAGTTCACTGCAGGACTCCATGCATCCCACTGCACTTGTGTGTATCTGACACCCAGCATCTGCAACTGTGGCCATGAAATTATATAGAGGACAGTCGTAAAACTGGCTAAGCAAGCTGATCTTCCCTTTAGAGCTTCTAGTACAAAAAAAGGAGCGGACTCTAGGTCACACTACACAGTAATTCCCCAGTGTAATCCAATAAAAGGCTGCCCCAGAGATGACCTAAACCCTGTTGCTGTCAACAAAGGAGAATAGGTGTGGCATTCACCACAGCCAAATGGGAGGATACAGCAACCAGTTATCCTAAAGAGAACACAGAGGAAGAATACTGTATACAGAGATCGAAGCATAGTGGCACCATCAGAGTGATTAAAAGGTCTTGCATGCCACTTTTACAAGACATAGACATAAAATCTGGCTTCTGTGCAGAATCTGTAACATCAGTTATATCCATGAGTGCTGCAAGTCAGATTATAATTAATTCTAATATAATCCTGTTATGACAGTCCGACGATGTATTGAAGCATTGCACATCGAAGCAGTGATCACTTTCTGGTTCGTATATCTATCAGTGAACCTGTTGACCATCTTTGGTTTACAAGCCTGCAGCGAGAAAGTTACACATTTAGCCACAATGCTGAGTTTTGTCACTGACAGTGTTATCTTTATAACCAAAAAAAAAACCTAAAAAATGTATAGCAGTATTAATTCACCCAAAGACTAATAAAGCAGTTGGACACTAAATATGTTGTCTTGGAAGCACAGTTGCACAGGCATGGCTTCACAACTCTGCGGTCGATACTGAGCTCTGGTTACTGTCTCTATAGAGTTTTGCATGTTCTGCTTATGCCTGTGTGCTTCTTTTGGGTTACTCCTAATTGCCCTAGGTGTGAATGTCAGAATAAATGTGAGAAGGAATCTGTGTGTGAATGTGTGTGTAACGGGGCCCTGCAATGGACTGCCATTCATTCTAAGATGCATTCCCACCTCTTGGCCTGTTTTCCTGGTATAAATTTTGGATCCACCAAGACCCTGACCAGGATATGGCAGTTATTAAATGTAAGTGAGTGAGTGAGTGAGTGAGTGAGAGAGTTAGTGAGAGAGTGAGTGAGTGAGAGAGTTAGTGAGAGAGTGAGTGAGTGAGTGAGTGAGTGAGTGAGTGAGTGAGTGAGTGAGTGAGTGAGTGAGTGAGAGAGTTAGTGAGTGAGTGAGTGAGAGAGTTAGTGAGAGAGTGAGTGAGTGAGTGAGTGAGTGAGTGAGTGAGTGAGTGAGTGAGTGAGTGAGTGAGTGAGTGAGTGAGTGAGAGAGTGAGTGAGTGAGTGAGTGAGAGAGTTAGTGAGAGAGTGAGTGAGTGAGAGAGTTAGTGAGAGAGTGAGTGAGTGAGAGAGTTAGTGAGTGAGTGAGAGAGTTAGTGAGTGAGTGAGTGAGTGAGTGAGTGAGAGAGTTAGTGAGAGAGTGAGTGAGTGAGAGAGTTAGTGAGAGAGTGAGTGAGTGAGTGAGAGAGTTAGTGAGAGAGTGAGTGAGAGAGTTAGTGAGAGAGTGAGTGAGTGAGTGAGTGAGTGAGAGAGTGAGAGAGTGAGTGAGTGAGAGAGTTAGTGAGTGAGTGAGTGAGTGAGTGAGTGAGTGAGTTAGTGAGAGAGTTAGTGAGTGAGTGAGAGAGTTAGTGAGAGAGTGAGTGAGTGAGAGAGTTAGTGAGTGAGTGAGAGAGTTAGTGAGTGAGTGAGTGAGTGAGTGAGTGAGTGAGTGAGAGAGTTAGTGAGAGAGTGAGTGAGTGAGAGAGTTAGTGAGTGAGTGAGTGAGTGAGTGAGTGAGTGAGTGAGTGAGTGAGAGAGTTAGTGAGTGAGTGAGTGAGTGAGAGAGTTAGTGAGAGAGTGAGTGAGTGAGAGAGTGAGTGAGTGAGAGAGTTAGTGAGAGTGAGTGAGTGAGTGAGTGAGTGAGTGAGTGAGTGAGTGAGTGAGAGAGTTAGTGAGTGAGTGAGTGAGTGAGAGAGTTAGTGAGAGAGTGAGTGAGTGAGAGAGTTAGTGAGAGAGTTAGTGAGAGTGAGTGAGTGAGAGAGTTGGTGAGAGAGTGAGTGAGTGAGTGAGTGAGTGAGTGAGCTAGAAAGCGAGAGTAGACACAGTTGCATAAACAATAAGTTGCACAGATGTCTGAGTCATTCGCTACAACGGCTAGATGAGACACATCTAAATCTGATGCACTCAAGCTAACCTGAAGTAAAAGGCATTTTATTGCTCGATATTACCTGTATATTATGTGTATATTACCATTCCTATTTAAAGAACCAGTTCAAAACAGGTTGTGTATTTTTAGACTTGACTTAGTCTGTAGTGAACTGTCAATTTCCTATAATTGCTTATTGATCTTTCTTTTCTATCAAAGCTTCGTGTCACCTCGGAACGTTGCAGATATCTGACAGCAGAGTAATATTAAACAGAACTGGGCCATCTGTCAAGAAAACAGTGCAATGAGACGTGTACAACATCTGTTTGACTGTATATTTATAATCACACCCTCCAGTGTCACCCATATGAGGATGGGTTCCCCTTTGAGTCTGGTTCCTCTCAAGGTTTCTTCCTTACCATCTTAGGGAGTTTTTCCTTGCCACTGCTGCCTGAGTCACCTCAGACTCGCTCATTGGGGATAAATACATACACATTGTGAACTAAATCTATCTAATATTAATCTTGAATTCTGCATTCTATTAATCTTTATATTATTCTTTATATTAACATTCTGTTCTATGTTTATGTTCTGTAAAGCTGCTTTGAGACAATGTCAATTGTAAAAAGCGCTATAGAAATAAACTTGAATTGAATTGAAAGTGTACATGCTTGTTGTTGACATTAATAGGGAATATTGAATTTAGCTAATATAACACAAGGCTGGTTTTGGGTATATTGGCAGTTATGATTAAACTGAGACGAATTAGATAGCTATAATATATCTGGAGTGTTGTTAGCTAGATTACACCATATTATCCATATCATCCTTCTGTGTAAAGGTTTCTTTTCTTCAAAGCTACCTGTGCTCTCGCAGTCCAACAGACGGTATCAGTTCTTGTGTGTTGAATCAACAGTTTTGTTAATATTCTTATCTGATTTATTATGACAATCGATTCAGAACACCAATAATGTTACAAAATAACTGATATATGTTTGAAGTTGAACATGGTATAAATATTGGTGGGTTGTAATTTTTTTTCTGATTATTGGGAGAGCTAAATAATGTAATATTAATGCCAAATTACTGCCAAATAATGACTTTAACTGGAGGTCTCTGATAGTAAAATGTAATGTAAAAATGTCAATACTTGGATCTTACTTGGCAAGCAAATATATTTCTGTTATTTTTACAGATAACAAACATTATTAGCATTGTTATGCTCATTTTCATCAAATTGGCCTAACTCATGAGAGTCCTTGAGTAGGTAATGAAAACCACTTACACCGGCTGGCCACTCGGGCATAAAGGCACCTGCTCATTCATGCATCTGCTCACTGCAACCATATAGTTGAAGCTTGGAAAAAAAAAACCTGACAATGTTTTTTCCCCAATAATTACTTGTTCCATTTCAGTGAGTTTGTATCTACTCTTGCCTCAGATTCCTGTTCTTGCCTGACAGGAGTTTAACCTGGTGTTGTCTTCTGCTGTTTGACCCCAACTCCATCAAGTCGCTCACTACAGTTGTAAAGTGTGATTACTTAGTGTTACTGTAGCCTTCCTCTCAGACCATCCAGTCTGCCAATTCTCCACTGACGTCTGTCAATGACAAGGTGTTTCCACACACAGAACTGTCATTGGATGTTTTTTCTTTGCACATTTTTTTATAAACACTAAAAACTGTTGTACATGAAAATTCTTGGAGATTTCTAAAAAAAAAAAAAAACCCAGCCAACTGATGTGAACACTGAAGCTCTTGACCTGCATCTGAAAGCTTTTATGTATTGTGCCTCTGCCACATGATTGGCCAGTTCGATAAATGAATGAATGAGCATTTGTACAGGTTTTCCTCCATAATGTGGCTGGTGAGTGTATTAAAAAAAGATTTCACCAATTCTGTTTTCAATACAATATTAAAATTAAAGATTTAATTTTCTAACAATGCCTGATTTCTGTTCCTTAATAAAACATTTTCTATAATTTTTTTTGTTTTGTTTTATTTTTTGCCAATGTATGCAAAGACACAACAAATGTTGTGCACTCAATGCAAAATCAGTGCCAAGACGGTCAACATTAATGTGTCAAATCCAATGGAATGTATTTCTATGCAAAACCCAAGAAAAGAGCTTTTAACCATCCAGTCAAAGTTTATGGGGCAAAGTGCTTTCTCTTACCCCAGGGAAGAACGAATGCATTGTCTCTCCTAAATGTTTTTCTCTCATTTGTGGCTGCTTAGTTAAGGGTGCAGGGTCTCATTGGAGCAGTACTGAGGGGTTTGGGGAAGAGAAGGCACAGTCTTTTGCAGGCGCAAGCTGAATTTTTATGAATCACCAGGAAGAACGCTGACAAATCAGGGCTGATTACTTGCAGAGGAGAGACATCACACCCACAGGAAAATACAAAGCGCTGAGTGAGGATGTTGAGTAGTGTGTGTGTGTGTGTGTGTGTGTGTGTGTGTGTGTGTGTGAGAGAGAGAGAGAGAGAGAGAGGCAGCCTTGTGAAAAATGCACCCTCAACACATTTGGAGGTGCTCAGAAAGAGGAGGGGGAGGAAAAACCCTGATCTCAGCAAGGACCACAACCAAGGCACCAATTAAAGAACTAAAAGTTCAACTAACATGACCAGAACCATCATTTTCCTACAAACTCTTGTATATCTCAGGGACTATTTAGGACTGTCGAGGTCATCGTGAAACTGTAAATGTGGATCATCAATGTTAAACTAAAAAGTATGAGTACTTGTAGTCTTTGACCTTGTGTTAGGAGTTAATAATTGTGCCTATATTCACCATAAGGTTGCTCTGCTCCCAGCACGGCTGATTGAACTAATCAGCTATTTAACATCTTCCTGAGTTGAAGTGGATGTGTTAATGCAGAGGCAACAATTAAGTGTGTGCTCAAGTTCTCCTGAGAGGTTCACATCTTAGAGTAGAGAAGTCGTTATTATGACGTCAGGTGCATTCAGGTCACTTTGGGAATGTGAGAGCAACATGGAGGTGCATTTTCTCTCTTAATTAACTCTAAAAAATACAGCAAGATTTTAACATTCTACTTGTAAAAAGCGAAGAACAAATAAGGAGCAACAGGTGTGTTATGCTTTCTTATGTTTATCAATTTACAACATCACCGTAAACTTTACTGTTATATAATACGTCGTATTTTACAATGCTATCATTTTTTTTAATTGTAAATAAAAAAAAAGCATTAAATGAGCTTCTGAGACAGTAAATATTTAATTTCTACAAATTCCCCATCAATCATCAGTTCACCAAGGAACTTGTTCCTGTTTCTACCCACTCATAAATACAACTTTGTGGTAGTGTTCAACATGATGGGGGGATTTTTTGTGTGTGTGTGTGTGGGGGGGGGGGGATTGCTTGTAGTCTAATGTCATCTGTTTATCCTACTGGGGAAGCCATAGCATATCCCAGGAGACTTGGGGCACAGGGCATGGTACATCCTGGACAGGAGGCCAGTCTATTGCAGGGCATAATCAGACACACACTATGGACATTTTTAGAATTAACAATCCTGCTACACCGCATGTAGGAAATCGGAGTACCCAGAGGAAACCCCCAAGGCACATGGAGAATAGTCAAACTCCACACACATGGTAGAGGCAGGAATCAACCCCCAGGCAAACATGCTAAGCTCCCTACCCCCCATATTCAGTAATCTTCCACTTTACTGGACGATAAACAAGATTGCTACTAGCATATAGTGACATTCATGGATCTGGATCAGGACGATCCATTAGGTGTATGCCACACAAATCAGCACAAAGACTGTTCATGCCATAATGGCAAACAAAAACTGCCCATCAGCATGAAGAATCCTAAATACAGCATCAGGAGCCTGACCCTGACCCTGGAACTGTACTATATTATAGATCTAGACAAATATTACACATAGTATTACAATATCACCTAGATGATTGAAAATCTTTATAGACACGTACTTTCTTCCAGTCCTTCCTTTCCAAACATTTGAACAAGATAAATATTGATATAGGCAAATACTGGTTCTGATTGAACACCTTGGATGAACTTTGGGGGACTCCTGCATGTTTAACCCCAGTGTTTTCACAAGGTTTCCTTTACAAAACCATTAGTAAAGGTTTAATAAAGGTTTCAAATAGCAATAAAGGTCAAGCTAAATTTATCATGCTGAGCTTTTGGTATAAATAATGTGAGATGTTAAACTCCATTTAGAGGCAGTAAAACTATGCAACCAATCAGCAGCAATCATCCTGAAATCAACATGGCTTAGCTTTTTTTTTTCTCTGCTCAACCTTGTCAGCTGCTAAGCTTCAGAAACCAGTTCTACGCGAATAATTTCAGAACTCCCCGAAAACTCAGCTCACTAATTAAGACAGACCATCAGCAAACGCTTAGGCAACTTTCTGTATTTAATTTCATGCATGATCCACACCTGATATTAATGTGCAACCCAGCTGTTCCCTTTCCGTACATCGATCACATGCTGAAGGCACAGAACCCCCCAAAAAAACACTCACATACACACACCAGCAATGACATTTGAATCTAATCATCCCTCCCTTCAGTAGACTGAAGTCAATTATCAAACAAGCTGCGTGTGTCGAGCGCCATTTAACTGCGAATTAAAAATCAGGCACTGCTGATGCCTGCCGGGGTAAGGAAGGGAGGCTGGCATCAATTTATGTATCGAAGTAAACACTAAGTGCTAGAAAGGCAGGGAAGCCATCAAGTAGCAGGTATTCGGAGCGTGAAATAAGAGTGATAGAAAGAGAGGGAGGAAATTATACAATCGTTTCGCATGGAAGAAAAAGGGAGCAACGATAGGACTTTATCAGGCAATAAAATAAAAACTGTATCTCCTTCATTCATTAGACGTCAGGGTACCACCAGCATTGTTTATTTGCCAATTAGAGTTTTTAAGCATCGCAGGTTCCGAAGGTGTTCGCACGTGAGTTATGTAGGTGGAACGGACTTTCAATATTTTTGCTTTGTAGATATTTCTTCTTCCTATGAAAATCGGCACACATGCTATATTCACTAGCGATCTTTGAGTCCTACATCAAACATCTCATGGTTGTAAAAGATTTTTGTTTTTTGTGCCATATTGGATTCATAGTAGCTGCTGCCCTCCACATGAGAAAGGGATCCTTTCCTTTTGGAGACCAAATGAAGACTTCAACCTTCTGCATATACGCCTGAAATTAGTGGGAGTAGCTGCTTTAAATATCTAGCTGCTGTTTTAAAGTGAAGGTGCAAGAGGTCTGTTGGTAATAAAATGCTGAACTAGCCAATGTAACCGAGTGCAGTGTGATAACCTTCAGATTCTCAAGTGCAGTAAGATACGAGGCTTTCACAACACTTTTTTTTTTAATATTCTGCCTCAAGCACCGGATTGAGAGCAAACAGACCTGGCAAAGAAAGCTATGCTTTCAACCCACACGCTGGCAAAATGGTCTACATGTACCACAGCTCTACTTTGAGAAGAAAAGTACATTTGGTTAGCCACAATAAAAAGTGATCACAGATTACTTTGGTAAGCTCAGCTATTCCAGTATTTTATTCATGTTAGGCTTCTGTGCCATATTGTATGGGCAGAAAATGCCAAACCTTCTGCCATTAGTAAAACAATAGTCATGAGCATAGCAGTTTTATACAATCAAAAACTGTCTCTTTATGTCTATACGCTACAATTTAATCGCAGTTCATCAGTTTAACAGTATGGGAGCTTGTTCTCCAAACAGCAGATTGCAGGATACATTTTGTCTTATCAGTATATTTATTACTTCCTTATGAAGACTAGGAAGCTGTGAAACTGTTGATATAATATAAGTGTATTACAGCAAAATTGACTATAGCATAATTATAAATAGTCTTTGGACTTTGGAATATTGTACACTCACAATCACGTAAACGTGGCCAGAAAATGTTTCTTAAAATTGTCTAAAATCCATTAATCAGTTGCTTCAGTAGTAAGTAATTTATGAATAATTAATAAATGCTAACAACTAGGTATTTCAAATGGTTTCAAATTTTATGAAAATCATTCATGCTATATATATATATCAATTAAAATGATATCACTTCACAAATGCTGCAAAATTGTTAAAGAAAACAGAAGGTAAGTGAAGCACGCTTGCAAATCCAGCATCTGCATCTAAAGCACATACGACTCCGCGGGGCGAAGCACTGAAAGTCCACACTTGCAGCGAGTTTCATCATCAGCATCTCTCTCCCAACACCCCCTTAAAATTCTTTTACTTTTCCTTTTTTTTTCCTCTTCATGGCTTTAGCTCTAGGCTCTCCCAATTCTCTATGCAGATTGCTTTTGAGGACATGCCCCGCCCCCTCTAAACAAACAATTTCTCAAGGACTCTCTGTGGTCTAGTAACTTATACGCATGCTGCAACAGCCGTCCAAGATGTTTTCTCTGTGCGCTCAACTCTTTCTCCTGGTTTCATCAACTCCCCCCTGGCACCCCCACCCCTTCTATCTATCTGCCTGAACACACCTTATCCAATGAGCATCAGGAAGCAGGAACAACATATAGGCTAATACGCACATCATGCACTGGGATTGGTCAAATGGTAGCCACTTGGATCCGATGGACTATAAATCTCTCAGCCAATGCCCAACATCTATTCAACCCCCCTAACCCCCACCTCCCACAAATCCAAGTCCACACACGCACGCACACACACACACACACACACGCACACACACACGCACACACACACACACGCACACACACACGCACACACACACACACACACACACACACACACACACACACACCGTTTTCCAGCCACACCACCCCCTGCTGCATGTAGAAGGCCCTCATCTGTTCTTGTTACCTTCTGTGGCAGGAGAAAGAGAAATTACAGAACGTGGCCCAGGGCCTCCTCACACACAAAAGAGTGTCCTAAAGAATGCAGCTGATCTGAGATGAGAGGGCCATTTAAGCACTTCTGTGTATCTTCATTTTGATGCTCAGTTTAAATTATCTTGTTATTCATCACTGGGTTGTGAAAGGCATCGTTAGTTAGATCACAATGCTTAGATGGCAAAATAGGTTACAATTCCCTTACTCCTGTCAGGGTCAAAATGTTTAGAGTGAAGCATAATGTGTCCGGTCTTTGGCTTTTAAGTGTGACCACAAGCTGAAAATAGATTAGATTCATCTTAATTGAGAGAGATGCAAAGTGATGGGAGTTAATGCAGCTACTGAGAGTCTGTGGTCACCAGAGAGAGAGAGAGAGAGAGAGAGAGAGAGAGAGAGAGAGAGAGAGAGAGAGAGAGAGAGAGAGAGAGAAAGAGAGAGAAAGAGAGAGACAAAGAGAGAGACAGAAAGAGAGAGAGGGAGAGACAGAGAGAGAGACACACAGAGAGAGAGAAAGAAAAAGAGAGAGAGAGAGACAGACAGACAGACACAGAAAGAGAGAGAGGGAGAAAGAGAGAGAGGGAGAGAGAGACACACAGAGAAAGAAAGAAAGAAAGAAAGAGAGAGAGGAAGAGAGAGACACACACACACAGAGAGAGAGAGAGAGAGAGAGAGAGAGACAGAGAGAGAGACAGAGAGAGAGGAAGAGAGAGAGAGACACAGA